>NC_090333.1:53270532-53570532 GCF_035084215.1 Heptranchias perlo
TATATCCTTTTTATAATATGGAGACCAGAACTGTTCATAGTACTCCAAGTGTGGTCTAACCAAGGTTCTATACAAGTTTAACTTAACTTCTCTGCTTTTCAATGCTATCCCTCTAGAAATAAACCCCAGTACTTTCCTTTTTTTTCCAATGGCCTCATTAACCTGCATTGCTACTTTTAGTGATTTGTGTATCTGTACCCCCAGATCCTTCTGCTCCTCTACCCCATTTAGACTCTTACTTTCCAAGGAATATGTGGCTTCCTTATTCTTCCTACCAATATGTACCACCTCACACTTATCTATATTGAAATTCATTTGTCATTTATGTGCCCATTCTGCAAGTTTATTAATGTCTTCCTGCATTTATCCTAATTTAAAGAGGGACATCCCCTGAACTAGTCAAGGTTCAGGGTATCTGCATCTGGCAGATTGTGTCGGTAGTACTGTGGTTACCAGTACCACCAGGCTAGAATCGATTCTTGTTAAGTATATAAAAGGCGATCAATAATTCAGCCCATGCATAATCTAAAGGAACTGATTTTGAGAGGAACCTTTTTTATTGTAACAACTGCAACTTACACTTTATCCTTTAACATCTTAAAGCCCTTCAAAGAGGTGAAAATAACTGGAACCAAGAAATGGAGAGATGAGGAATGGGGTGGTGACTGAAAGCAAGATCATAGAGGTAGGTTTTGAGGAGGCCTTTGAAGGATAAGAGAGAGGCAAGGCAGAGGGGCTAAGGAAAGTGTTCCAGAGTCCACGCTGAAATCGTGAAGGCTGTGCAACTGACTCAATCTGAATTACCCATTGGTGTCTGTACCTAGCATGGTTGGACAATACTACAAGCTGACATCTTAAACTGCAAGGCAGTCCATCCACACAACTGCATATCCCAATAAACAGAGACCTTTGGGATGGTGTTTCCCCTCAATCGATGTCTTCATCTCACCAGACCATCTGAATGGTTTAACATTCAGATCAACTGCAGTGGTGTTGGAGGTTGCTGAATGTAGCAGATTGTTTATAGTCCCTACCGGGCCAGTAAGTGAACATCTCCTATGCCTCTACAAACATCTTCTTTGTATCAGGGGCTAAGGAGTGCAGCATGAACTGGCTCTCTGATGCTATGGCCAAAAGCATGAAGTATCAAAATTGTAGTTGTAAAGCCAAATCTAATTTTGTGAAAAATTGAGGTAATAGACCACACTTATTCTGCATGCAAATATATTTCACCAGTTTGCAAAGAAATTAAATCAAAAACTATTAATTATCTAAATCAATCCATCAGAGTGTTCTGCCACTTTTCTCACAAATCCATGATTTTTAATGTGTTTTGAGAAAGGACTTGCATTCATCTAGGATCTTTCACATCTTCACGTGATTCACAGCTTTTGAATTGCAGTCACTGTTTGTAATTTAAGGAAATGCAGCACCAGTTTGCGCCTAGCGAGGTCCCACAATGAGAGAAAAATCACCAATTTTGGTGCTGGTGATTGAGTGATAAATGTTGGCCAGGATAACTCTCCTGTTCTTCTTTGAAAAGTGCCATGGGATCTTTTACATCCACCTGAGGGCAGATGGTGCCTCGGTTTCACGTCCCATCCGAAAGACAGTGCAGCATTCCCTCAGCACTGCACAAAGTACCAGCCTGGATTATGTGCTCTCAAGTCTCTGCACTTTACATGGAAGTTGGCAAAAAAAAATTACACGAAGAAATTTTTTAAAGCATCATTTTAAATCAGTGTTGCAATCCATTCGCCCTGCCCTGTGTTGTAACTGAGATTGACACTGGCCATTTCCATTGCTCTCTGTGCAGCACCGCTCGCCTGCGGTGGGGGAGGGGCGCTGTTTTCATTTGAATTCGCAGCGCGCGCCCAACCGTTAACCGCAGGTTTCCGCCTTGCCCGCGCGCACCGCGCTCCCGGCGGTTAGTGAGCGACACGTCATCAGTGTGGGCCAGCCAG
Source organism: Heptranchias perlo (assembly GCF_035084215.1). Classification (NCBI taxonomy): domain Eukaryota; kingdom Metazoa; phylum Chordata; class Chondrichthyes; order Hexanchiformes; family Hexanchidae; genus Heptranchias; species Heptranchias perlo. Next base: position 53,272,497 of record NC_090333.1, read on the forward strand.
CGCTGATTGGCCGAGAGCCGTAGCGGGAGGTTAGGGCGAAATCTGATCGAAAAAAAAACGACGCTGCTGGAGAAAAAGTGAGAGGTAAGAGAGAAGGTAGACACCGAGAGCTGTTGGCCGGCCCTCAGTAAACTTACTCAAATGTAGATCGACTGACAGTCAGAGAGCTGGGAGGATCCTGTCTCACCGTCAGGTTATACGACATCAAAATATATACTGACTTGTTTCTTCGTCACACTCACCCTGAGGAAAACATTTTCGGCTGGAAACCCGAGGCAACGTCAGTCAACTGGAAACAATAGGATGGGAGGCATTATGATCCTGTCACCTTATTATTATTTGATTATTTTCCGATTATTGCTTTCCCGACCTATTATTTGTACGGTGTGGTTTGGTGACGCATCCTGAAATGACACCTTCATTGTGAGGTCACAATAAACGCTTTGCCCTCATGATTCCCTGGTGACCTCATAAGGTGATTGTAGCCCCGCCCCCTTCAATCTCTTGCCCTCCCCCCCCCCCCCGCTCATATCAAAGGGCCTAAGGAATTCTTGAGTAAATTTACTTTCTCCAGTGTCTCAGTTTTAAACCTTGCAAGTGCTAATACTTGTATCAGATTATTGTCTTGTAACCACACGAACTGTTGTAGTCATTATCCTGTTTAATGCGTACTGACTCTATAATTAAAGGTTTATGCCATGGAAGGTGCATAAAATTGTTTCCATACGTGCAGTGAAAGGGAAGTTTGTGGCAGGGGACTAACGTAGATAATTATTCCCATAGATACTGCCCGACTTGCTGAGTATTTCCAGCATTTTCTGTTTTTATTTCAGATTTCCAGCATCAGCAGAATTTTGCTTTTGGCTATTATGGTTTTTAATCTTTGAATTTTTGCTTTTTGACAATTTTGGGTTCTCTTGTCTCCATACCGATCTACAAAACTGTACTACCAGTTGCACATGTTGCAGACTTGGCCTGTTGTGGTGCCCATTAAAAATCTTCCTTTTTTTATAAACATTGTGCAGTACTTTGACAATCTTCTCCTTAAATGCATGTAAGTTTCCACCTAAGTTATTTTAAGCTTTGCAAAGGGCTGGCTCACATACTGGGATACTTGCGGACACTAGATGTTTCCCATGTGTAATGTTGGAGTGTTGTTTTGCCAGGAAATGATGGGTGAATTCCCATTTTGAGTGCTGAGCTGACCAATAACTGCCCTCACAGCATGTGATCCTTTTTGCACTAATTCCCTATTTTCATTTGCAACAATTATACTTCTTTACATGCTCAGTATCAAAATATTTTAACATTGGTATTCCATTTACCTTGAGATCAATTTCTCATTACTGCAATGTCTCTTTTTGATACTCCCATCCCCAAAGTGTTTTCCTGGGTGTCACCTGCACTCTCTTATAGCCATGATTTGTGAAAATCAATCAAAATATTGTCAAGAAGACTCTGCTAAACTTCACTTACCAAAATATTTTGTAGGTGAAATTCTTCCTGTTGATAAATTTAATGAAAATGTCTGCTTTCTCCCAAGTTTTTTGATTTAAAAATAGCAATTTGAGGAATTTCAATCCCGACGGTTCTTCCCTTGCTACTTTTTCTGGAGAATTTGTACAATCAGTTTGCAATCTACTCTTCCATACTTAGTTCTTTATGTTTTTTCCTAGAATTCCCATTCCTACTCAAACAGAATGTGTATTTTGAGGAGCTTCTGGAGCCTCTTATGTTCAGTATATCAAGCACTGTAGACAGTTCCAAAGGAGGTGTACTAAGGTAGCTATCTCACCCCAACATTTCTATCGACATAAGTGTCTGCAATCCATATTCTTCTTAATTTAGTTGACATTTTGTTATTCCAATGTAGGCTATGGGGACCAATCTGAAAGTTCCTGAGCTGGGATAACTCATAAATATGATTTCTGTGAATCTTCTCTGTAGTATTCACAAAAAACATAAAAGTCAAGGATGAGGAAAGCTAGGATTCTAGCTGTCCCATATTAGGATCCAGGTATGTTTTGAACTTCCCTGAAGATTGATTCTCTATTACCCTGCTTGGTACACTATTCTAGACATTTGTCATATCCTTCTGGTATCTAAATTTATTTTTCTCTGGTTTATATTTATGACCTATATTGTGCCTATTATTTTAAAGCAATGTTCAGGTTAACAATATTAACCAAGTTGTACAGTGTTTTATATACTTCAGTGAGGCATATTTTTAACTGCAGATTATTCCTCAATAAGTCCAAAATACTAATGTTAAGAGGAAAGTACAGTCTACTAAATTGCCTTAGAATTATAAATGTTATAAAAGGAGATTGATATTTGTAAACCCTCAGACCCTCATGTTATCATCTTGTACGCTTTAAAACTGCTGCAGTAGTCTCTTAGAACAGATTTTTTGTAGAACTCCACTCCTGTAACATTGTGAAGTTTAACTCCTTTGAGGGACATTGAATTGTGGGCAGCTTTTTTCATTCATGATGTCACTGGAGTCAAACTTTATGTTGTCACAGGAAGGGAGTTCTACATAGAATATCTATTCCAAAGCAGCTGCAGCCAACAGTTCTAAAGCATACAACAAGGTAACAAAGGGTGACTGAGAAAATACCGGTAAGTGTAAAAATATTTATCTCTCTTTATAACATATAGGATTGAGCGGCATTTAGTCAACCATACTTCCCCTTTAATCCTACAGTGTAAACAGCATAAAATGCAATGACACTTGGAGTTTGTACTGATGTCTATCTATACTGCCAGCAGCTGTCAGCACAAGAACAGTGAAAACTCAATTTTTAAAAAACGCATAAAATATTATTTTTTAAAAAACCATGGAGCGATTATGGGCTAGTAATCTAACTGAGAGGGTTCAAATTACACCATACACCTCAAGCTAATCAAACAATACCTTTCTTTGCATAAAAACTTTCAACATAGCAATAAAGAGAAAATAGTCATAGACACAGTCTAAACATACTAGTTTGAAACAAACTCTTAAAGTTTACTTTTTCCAAACTGTGCTGTTTCTGCAATTCATTATAATGGATCACTTATTCCACACCTAGTTTATGTTGCCGGATAATCGAAAGTGGCTAATGCTGACTACATTGCCTCCACCTCCTAACCCATAAGAAATGTCAAAGTACAGGCAGACAACGCATCTTTTGTGATGTTGCAGGTATGAGTGAGGCAAACCATTTTTTAAATTGGAGTGACTATTGACAACGTGGCCAACCTGCATCGTCAATGGCGTCACAATGACTATTAACAACACGGCCGACCCGCACTATGTCACTAAACGTATCCTATTTCCAAGCACTTAACTCCAAAATCAGAGCTACGCTAATTTACTTCCACTTACAATGATTGGAATTGAAGACGTGTGTATTATAGAAAACACTATTCTGTGATTGCCTTTATATTAAAAAAAAGTTATTGACGTGTCTAGTTACACCGCGTTGTCAGTAGTGATTTCTAACCCTAATTCGAACCACTGATCCTTAACCCCTAAAACATAAACCCCAAATCACGCGGTGTCAGTAGTGGTTTCCAACCCTAACCCACGAGCCCTAACACTCTAACCTCCTTATCCTAAATCGTGTGGCGTTTGTAGCCACTGCGACATGGTTGATGGTGCAGGCCTGTCATGTTAATACGCCAGTGGTTTCAATAGTAATTGCGATGCCATCAACGATGCAGGTTGGCCACGCTGTCAATAGCCACTCTGATTATTTATACTTTTTACTTCTCGGATTTAGATAAAATCAAAACACCAAATAATCAGAATACAGTAGGTTACTGCCTCTCTACATTACCTGGAAATCAGCACTGTCTTATTTGTTGTTACATAACAGAAAGCATGCTTTTTAGATTCATATTTCTTTGTTTCTAATCTTCCTTAATTGCAGTGTTCAAAAAAGAAGTCTCTGTATCCTAATGGGCAGCTGTGATCATAGTAGCTTATTCTTCATTTAAGAATGTTAAATTTAATGCTGTTAAATTGCCTATCTTTGGTGCTGGGAAGTCACATCTGGTCAGCTTTCCAGCCTGATTGTTTAGATATGAGGAGGTTCTGCCAGGACCACTCGGCTCCAGACCTCATTAAAGCCTTGGCCCAAAAAAGAGCTGAATTCTCGAGGTGAGGTGAGAGTGACTGCCCTTGACATCAAGACAGCATTTGACTGAGTTTGGCATCAAGGAACTCTAGTTCCATCAAGGAAGTCAATGGAGATCAGAGGGAACATTCTCCAATGGCTGGAGTCAAACCTGGCACAAAGGAAGATGGTTATGGTTGTTGGAGGTCAATCATCTTAACCTCAGGACATTGCTGCTGGAGTTTGTCGGGGCAGTGATCTAGGCACAACGATCTTCAGCTCCTTCATCAATTACCTTCCCTCCATCTTATGGTCAGAAATTTGCTGATGATTGCACAGTGTTCAGCTCCATTTGCAATTCCTCAGATAATGAAGCAGTCCATGCCTGCGTGCAGCAAGAGCTGGACACCAAACAGGCTTGGGCTGATGCGTGGTGCGAATGTTTCTTGCCATTTAAGTGTCAGGCAATGATCATCCCCAACAAAAGAGAGCCTAACCACCTCTCCTTGACATGGAATTACCGTCACTGAATCTCCCACTATCAACATCTTGGAGGTTACCAGTGACCAGAAACTCAACTGGACCAGCCACAGAAATGCCACAGCTACTAGAGCAGGCCATAAGCTGTGAATTCTGGAGTGAGTAGCTCATCTCCTGACTCCCCAAAGCCTTTCCACCACCTTACAAGGCACAAGTCAGGACTGTGATGGAATACCCTTCACTTGCTTGGATGGGTGCAGCTTCAACAACATCAAGAAGATTGGTACGATCCAGGACAAAGCAGTCCACTTGATAGACACCTCATCCGCTAGCCTAGATGTCCACCTACTCCAACACCGGCGTACCGTGGCTACAGTGCGTACTGTCTACAGAACTCACCAAGGGTTCTTCGGCAGCGCCTCCCAAATCCACGACCTCCATCTCCTAGAAGGACAAGGGGAGCAGGTGTATGGGAACACCATCACTTCCAACTTCCCCTCCAAGTCACACACCATCATGACTTGGACATATATCGCTGTCCCTTCAGCCATAACTGGGTGAAAACCCTGGTACTCCTTACCTACCACCATTGCGGGAGCATCTTCGCCGCACGGGCTGCAGTGGTTGAAGAAGGCCCACCGCCACATTCTCAAGGGCAACAAGGGATGGGCAATAAATAATGGCCTGGCAAGGACACCCCCATCCCAAGAATGAATTTTTAATAAAAAATGGTTCTGTGCTTGAACACAACTTTCTGGCTCAGACAAGAATGCTATCAACTGAGCCAAACTGACAGCAGTTAAACTCTGATTGAACTCAGGATCTATTTAGGTACTTCATCACAAGGCATATCTCAGCAGTGACCTTAAAGTGATAGGCCAGGTTAGCACCTACACGTAATAGTCATACTCTAGATCCCAGGCTACCCATCAGCATCACTCTGGGAAATTAGCTGGTTATTTATTAAAAGGGAATTACTTTGTAGTCCTAAGACAGATAGTTCTAAGAATAATAAAAAGGATCATTAAAGTTGTTTTTGAATGATTTCCACCTAAGTTCCTGGATATTTTGGGGTTGGCAGTTTGGTTTAAAAAAAATTTCCCGATTTTTGTAAACAAAAAAGCCCCGTGTGCCTGTAATTCTCCTGTTTTTCACGTTGAAAATCATATCCTGAGGTGCATATGCGTTTCAGGACCTGAATTTCAGCACCAAATTCAGCGGAGAATTGAGCAGAGTTCTGAGATGTTCTCTTAAGCCTGGATTTTCCTCCACTATTCTCCCCAAACAAAAATGTTGGGGAAATCGGACAGGAAGCCTACCCTTAACATCCTATTGTGACCTACATCGCCCTCCCCCCGTCATTGTAAAGAAGACAACTGGCTGCTTCTTTACTGCCCCACTGTGTGTAAATGACATTTATATGGCAGGGAGGTGGGGCCTGGCAACCTAACCCATTTCCATTTCTTGTGCTGCCGATGTTGCTGACCACCAGAGAGGGATGGTGACAGCTACTGAAGGCCTGCTAGACCCCCCCCCCCCACTTTAGAAGGAGAGGCCCTCGCAGTGTGCCCCTCTCCCTAGGTCTCAACCACTCATTGGATGAAGACGAAAGCCCAGCCTAGGCCTAAATGAGAAAGTCTAGGCTAGTCTTTGGGGCTCTTTTGCCCTCTCTGTGGTCCCCTCCTCATTAAATGCTGCTGTAGGTCCCCCTGCAGCACTACCATCATTTTGTTCCTTTGACAGTGTGTGCTCCCTCTCAGTGGTGGGGATCCTGCTGGTAGCCCACCCTCCATAACTGAACACCCTAGAACCAGGAAAATGGTTTGGGCAGTGGGCAAAAGTCCTTCTGGAGCAGGTTAAGGAAATCCAGTATTTACTATCTTTCAGTGATAAATTAATGAGATAATAGTTCTTATGAGACAGGGCATTCATGGTGTCTGAAGCATCCTTTGGCTGAAGCAATGCATTCATATATAAATTTGGGAATTTGCGATGCCTGGATGACAGCAATGAGGCTTCTGGTACCAGTCTAAGTATGAGGTGAAACTAAACTGCTGATGGGAGATTAAGATACGTGGGATAGATTCAGAACAGATCCAGCAGCTCAAAACTGGGCATCCTTGAGGCACTGAGGGCCATCAGCAGCAGCAGAATTGTATTCCACCACAATCTGTAACCTCATGGCCCGGCATATCCCTCACTCTACCATTACCATCAAGCCAGGGGATCAACCCTGGTTCAATGAGGAGTGTAGAAGAGCGTGCCAGGAGCAGCACCAGGCGTACCTAAAAATGAGCTGCCAACCTGGTGAAGCTACGACACAGGACTACATGCATGCTAAACAGCGGAAGCAGCATGCTATAGACAGAGCTAATAGATCCACAACCAACGGATCAGATCAAAGCTCTGCAGTCCTGCCACATCCAGTCGTGAATGGTGGTGGACAATTAAACAACTAACGGGAAGAGGAGGCTATGCAAACATCCCCATCCTCAATGATGGCAGAGTCCAGCACGTGAGTGCAAAAGACAAGGCTGAAGCGTTTGCAACCATCTTCAGCCAGAAGTGCCGAGTGGATGATCCATCTCTGCCTCCTCCCGATATCCCCACCATCACAGAAGCCAGTCTTCAGCCAATTCAATTCACTGCACGTGATATCAAGAAACGGCTGAGTGCACTGGATACAGCAAAGGCAATCGGCCCAGACAACATCCCGGCTGTAGTGCTGAAGACTTGTGCTCCAGAATTAACCGCGCCTCTAGCGAAGCTGTTTCAGTACAACTACAACATTGGCATCTAACCTGCTCACCGATGCTCAGTTTGGGTTCTGCCAGGACCACTTGGCTCCAGACACCATTACAGCCTTGGTCCAAACATGGACAAAAGAGCTGAATTCCAGAGATGAGGTGAGAGTGACTGTCCTTGACATCAAGGCAGCATTTGACCGAATGTGGCACCAAGGAGCCCTAGTAAAATTGAATTCAATGGAAATCAGGGGGAAAACTCTCCAGTGGCTGGAGTCATACCTCGCACAAAGGAAGATGGTAGTGGTTGTTGGAGGCCAATCATCTCAGCCCCAGGACCTTGCTGCAGGAGTTCCTCAGGGCAGAGTCTTAGGCCCAACCATTTTCAGCTGCTTCATTAATGATCTTCCCTCCATCATAAGGTCAGAAATGGGGATGTTTGCTGATGATTGCACAGTGTTCAGTTCCATTCGCAACCCCTCAGATAATGAAGCAGCCCGTGCCCACATGCAGCAAGACCTGGACAACATCCAGGCTTGGGCTGATAAGTGGCAAGTAACATTCACGCCAGACAAGTGCCAGGCAATGACCATCTCCAACAAGAGAGAGTCTAACCACCTCCCCTTGACATTCAACGGCATTACCATCGCCCAACCCCCCAGCATCAACATCCTGGGAGTCACTCTTGACCAAAAACTTAACTGGACTAGCCACATAAATACTGTAGCTACAAGAGCAGGTCAGAGGTTGTGTATTCTGCGGCGAGTGACTTACCTCTTGACTCCCCAGAGCCATTCCACCATCTACAAGGCACAAGTCAGGAGTGTGATGGAATACTCTCCACTTGCCTGGATGAGAGCAGCTCCAACAACACTCAAGAAGCTCGACACCATCCAAGATAAAGCAGCCCGCTTGATTGGCACCCCATCCACCATCTTAAACATTCACTCCCTCCACCACTGGCGGACCGTGGCTGCAGTGTGTATCATCTACAAGATGCACTGCAGCAACTCGCCAAGGCTTCTTCGATAACACCTCCCAAACCTGCGACCTCTACTACCTAGAAGGACAAGGGCAGCAGGTACATGGGAACAACACCACCTGCATGTTCCCCTCCAAGTCACACACCATCCCGACTTGGAAATATATCGCCGTTCCTTCATCGTCGCTGGGTCAAAATCCTGGACCTCACTGTGGGAGAACCTTCACCACACGGACTGCAGCGGTTCAAGAGGTGTCTCACCATTACTTTCTCAAGGGCAGTTAAGGATGGGCAATAAATGCTGGCCTTTCCAGTGATGCCCACATCCCATGAATGAATTTTTTTAAAAATTAAAAATAATGTGCTTGAAGATGACACTAAACAGTCATGTTCTGTTGGATTATTCCTTCATTGGAAAGGTCCAATGTGACTCAGTGATAATGACCAAGAAATCTTTGGACTAATTTTTTCTGATGGCCATAAAATAGTACCATGCATGATCCCTGGCCTTCAGTCAGTATGTTTTTAGCAATCAAATGAAGCAAGCATGTTTGTAGACCATTACCAAAGAGCATGACCGCGTAACACATCTATCGAGCAAATGGGGCTCAGAAATATTTTTGTAGGAAGATTGCTACTTTGTTAGAAACAAATCCTGTTTCCATTATAGAGTGTCAAAAGCATGTTTTAAGCTGGATGATGCACTGTGCAAACACATGGCAGAATTTTTGGAACTGACATTCTGGCCTATAAAAGTGGTGACTGAACTGTATAAAATAATTGAAGGTGAACACTTTGCTTGATTGTGTCAGCCTTGGCTCAATGGTAGTCTTCTTGCTTCTGAGTCAGAAGGTCGTGACCAGCAATGGTGTGCAACTCATACACCCAATCCAATGGCCTTACATATGCATAGTTGTCAAACGTTCACATTCGGAGCTGACATTCAGCTTTTCCAATCCCAGTTTATGTGGGGGCCTAGAAAACAGCTAATTCAGGGTTCCGCTTTTAAACTCAGCGGTTCACTCACTTCTGCATTGTTGCTGCTTTGGTTTTGCTTCTTGCCTGGCTGCCAACTACCTTGGCTTGTGTATGTGATAGGACAGGCTTGCACTCTCCTCCCTGTGCTGCAATTCTGAGAGCAGCTCTTGTGTGTGGACATGAAAATGACAAATGCCTTGCACACCTGTTGTTTGCTTAGGGGGTGCTCTGCAAACCTGGTGGCCGCTTGCATTATAATAGATTGAACTGTGCCCATCTCTGCAGCTCTGTGCCGGAGAACAACATGAAGTGATGGTTCCACTCCTACTTGTTGTAACAAAGCTAGTTCATCCTCAGCAATGACTTCTCCTTCCACCCTGGTCATTTCCACTTTACTCCAAGGTTCCATCCTTTTGTTCAATTTGTGATCCCTTCCTTTTCCTTGTTTACATGATGGCCCTCAGAGATGTAACCCATAGGCATACAATCTGGTTACAGCTCTGTGCTGCTGAAAACCAGCTCTAGGTCTCCATTATCACCAATGACTCCATAACCACCTCTGTTTTGTCAGACATCAAGTCCTGGATGAGCCTGACCTCCCTCCAGATGAACATTGGGAAGGTCAAAGCCATCTGCTGTCAAAAGCTCAGTACCCTTGTTCCTAACTCCATTCCCCTCTCTGGCTTCTCACTTACGTTAACACAGATGGTGAACAACCTTAGTGTCCTGTTTGATCTTGAGCTTCAGTTCCCACACATTACCAAGTATCTTACTTCCACATTTACATTATTGCCTGCTCCATCCCATCCTTGCCATACCCATCCCCTGCACTACTGAGATCCATGCAGTGTTTTTGTTACCATTGCACTTGACTCTCCAAAGCCAACCTTACCAGCCTCTTGAGCTCCACCCGACACAAACTCTCGACATCCAAATTCCACCACTTAAATCCTGTTCTGTTCAGCTATCTCCTTGTCCCAACACATTGAATTTGAATGATCGTCATTCCACCCTACCTCTGTAACTTCTTTCAACACATGCTCCTGAAACACTGGCCTCCTTGAGCACTACCCCCTCCCCTCCCCTTCACCATTAAAGACATAACCTTCAGCTGTTTCTTTGGAATTTTCTTACGGAGAAATACAAAGAAGTTACAACATGGAAACAGGCCATTTGACCCAATCAATCCATGTCAGTGTTCACCCTACACATGAGAAAATAGCCCTAATCCCTCAATCATTAACTCTGGAAGTGAATTCCACAGTCTTCTAACTCTGTTTAAAGAAGTTTCTGTTGTTTTCTGTTCTAAATCTCTTGCATTTAATCTATGGCCCCTTGTTCTTGACCCCTCAAGTACTGGAAACAGTCTGCTTCTATCCACCCTATCCCATTCTTTCATCATTTAAAACAGTTCTATCATATCGCCTCATAATCTGCGTTCTAACTAAAGAAGCCCCATTTTTATCATGTTTCCTCACATCTGTATTTCCTCATATCAGGCAGCATCTTAATGAATCAGCTTTGTACTCTATCTGAAGCCTCAATATCCTTCCGATAGTGCGGAGTCCATTACTGCACACAGTACTCAGGTTATATTAAGATTTTATATCAGCTCATCATTACTTCTTGGGTTTTCTATTCTATATTTCTTGTAATAAAACCTAGAATTCTATTAGTTGTTTTTACGGCCTTATCAACCTTTAAAGTCATGTGAGCCTGAACCCCAAATCCCTGTTCTCTTCCACAGCACGGAGCCTACTTTCACTCAGACTATGACTACTGCTGTTATTTTTTTCTTCCTAAATGCCACGACCTTACTACTTCTCTCTGTCCATCCTTAAAAGTCTCCTCAAAACTTATCTTTGTGATCATACTTTCACTCATCTCTCCTAACTCTTCTATTACTGCTTGGCATCCTTTTCTCCTCTACTAAGTGCTTTAGGATATTTTCTATGCTAAAGGTGCTGTATAAATGTTTTTAAGACTTTTCTAAATTTGCATTGACTTTTCAAAGAATCATAGAAAATTTACGGCACAAAAGGAGGCCGCTCGGCCCATCGTGTCCGTGCCGGCTGAAAATGAGCCACTCAGCCTAATCCCACTTTCCAGCACTTGGTCCGTAGCCTTGTAGGTTATGGCACTTCAATGCATACCCAGGTACTTTTTAAATGAGTTGAGGGTTTCTGTCTCTACCACCCTTTCAGGCAGTGAGTTCCAGACCCCCACCACCCTCTGGGTGAAAACATTTTTCCTCAGCTCTCTAAGGTCCCTCGCTTCTTCTACATCTTTCAATATCCTCCATTTTCATTTGATTTTGCTGCTGTCTTATGTCCGCTGTTGGAAAAAAATCATGTGATCCTTGTATTTAGGATGTTCAGAGGTAACTGCATTGTGGCAAAGTAGATATTGTGTAATAGCATTATATAGTAATTACTGATTCTTTTTCTAGCCCATTGTGATAGTTACCCTTCCAAAAGTACTTTATGCCAGTAAATGTCATCAAGAACTTACTCATAAATCAAATATTCTCTTCTGTATTGTATTTCTCATTACCAGAGCTTATATAAAAATGCATTTTATTGAAATTTAAAATGTTGAAAAAAAATTTTTTGTATGGGAACTATTAAGGAAGGATATCATCATTATCAGTTTTAAAATTAGTTTAAATGAAATGTTTTTGTAGTAAGAATAAGATTTCCCTCTTTATAAATGATTTTTTTCTTCCAATGTCCTTCTGTACCACACACCATCCCCAGCTGAGAGGGTCGACGTGTTTCCAGGTAATCATCAATGCCACAAAAAAAACTATTCTGAACCATTTAATAGTTTTATTAGTGTATAGTTTCTTGGTAAATTAAATATTTTTTTATATGAAAAAACTTTTCTGCATACTAGTGTTTGTGCGTCGAAGAAAATGAATGCAATTTGAAGAGCCTTCCCGAACCAGCGCAATCGGCAGAATCTCGCAATTTTCGATCTGGGGGTGTGGCCAGTTTTGTGGGCGGGGCCTGATTTGGGCGAATTGAATCTTGAACCAGTGGAAAAGATTGCGGAAAACACGAGCATAAGTGGATTTGGACGTAACTCACTTGTGTTTAAAATTCCCCGATTGTTTGCGCTGGTTTGGCCGATTCCGCCCGGATTGCGCTGATACAACTAACGGAAACTCGACCCCAACAATTTTTTTTGATTAGTAGCTACTTCAAACTGGTTTCTTGTTGGTGTGTTCTCAGTTCTTGCTATTCAACGACTGATGGCGTGACAGTCTCTTAATAGATCCCATTACATCATGTAAAATCATTATCTGAAACTTGAGATTGCATGAAATAAAACTACGTTGTAAATCTGACAGTTTTAAATTATTTATTGAAAATCAGTCACCAGCTTCTACAAGTAATCAAAATACAAGGAACAGTTATTAGTCTTGCCTAATTCTGTGTCTGTCTTGAATAAAATGAACATTTTAGTTGCAGTCTACTAAAGCTTTTCTTAATTTTCTACAGTTACAGTATAATACACTAAATATATTATTTGTTTATCTAAAAGTAAGAGTGAAGACTCCTTTCTTTGTGTGTGATCTGGACCAGTTCACCAGGGACATCTCATCATGGGAAGAACTTACGTCATTGGGGAGTACAGTGAGAGGTATCTTAAAAAGCTGAAGGCAGAAGAGCGGTATGGGACAACTGGTATATTATTAGGGCAGGTAAGCAAACTTAACCATATTATGTTGACATGTTAAAACTGAATAAGTGGTTTTAAAATTCGCATTTATTGCCTAAACAGGATAAACCATTTAAACATATTCAAGTGAGTTTTTATTATTCCTTTATGATTGAAAATACTGGGTCTGTACTAACATGATTGTCATGGATACCAGTCAACAGCCCCTCTGTCCTTTACCAACTGTATTTTAAGTGCATTTACGTAAGCCCGTGCTCAGACTCTGCTCGTATGTATTCCAAATGTCAGTGCTTGAATGAAGGAAAGTAACGTTTAGACTTTTTAGATTGGCATTTTTGGTTTGTTTTTTCATATTTATACTTAAACAATACTATATCCGAGTACGTCACTATTTTAACAAACTGTTGCATGGCAGCAATGCCTTGTAGCTTTCTTGCTGTGTCTGACATTGTTGCAAATAGAGTGATTGTAAGCTAATTCTGAACACAAATTCTTAAACATACAGTTTTAACCAAATCATTTGAAAGCATCAGTGACACAAACTGTTTGAAAGAATCATATGCCTTTATGCATGCCCTTCTAGAATGGCAAAACTGAAACATATACAGGCTTCTTCAAGAAGAAATGGCGAGATAATTAGAATGATGTGTAAGTTGATTTGGAAGGATTACTGTACTTGAAATAATCAACACCCTTTTGTTGGAAATATTTCAAAAAGCTATCAAAAGAAACTGTAACTGTACTTGACCGAATGTATTCTGTTAACTGCTCTATAATACTGTGAAATCTTTTTAATTGATATTCTTAATTGCATGCCTTAGCCCAAAAATGTGATGGTAAGAACTGTGCCCCATGTGTGTACCCACTGACCCTTTTACTCGCACTCACAAGTGTGTATTTCTAATGAGTGCTTAAGAACATTGGAGCTGTTTCTTTGGGGCAGGGGAGGGAGAAATCACTTTCTATTCATGGTCAACTGAGTAGGATTTTTCAGAATTTGTGTGCTCTCACTTGTAAATTAATGTGTAATTGTAAGCAGTGGACAGATTTAATTCTCCTGTGATGATGACCCTATGTTCCACTCAAGTGAGCAGTGAAAAATATAGAGCCCTGATATGTGAAATGAAATTTCAGGATACCTTTTTTATTTGGTAGATTTTGTAGTTTTGTACATTCAGATGCATTTGTGTGACCAGACTTTCTACTATTTTTCAGATTACGCCAGCGAAAACCTATATAATATTTGCTGCTCGAACCCCACTGAAAGATCAGGCTGAGCTTCCACCAGAAAATCCAAGTGAAATGAATGCAAGTGACATTGAGTGGGTGTCTGAGCATGCTCGACAGGTCAGTGTTACATTAAAATAATTGCATTTATTTAAACAACAATTTGCATTTATATAGCGTCTTCAATGTAGTAAATCGTCCCAATGGACGTCACAGGGGCTTTATCAAACAAAACTTGACATTGAGCCACATAAGGAGATATTAGGACAGGTGATCAAACGCTTGGTCAAAAAGTAGGTTTTAAGGAGTGTGTTAAAGGAGGAAAAAGAGATAGAGACATGGAGATCACCCAGTGGTCAAAGTATGGAAATACATTCAGACTAAAAGTACCAGTTTCAAATTGTAGATATTGTTCTGGCAGGTAATATCGTGTGACATTTAACTTTACAAATCCCTGACACCTGCAGGCATAACAGGGATTGCATAGAATTTGGTGATCCACCTACCAACTTTAATACCTAACTAGTAGATCTCCTGTGGCATTTTTCACAATGAGTCCAACGATTCACTGTTTTACAACAGGGATGTTTATGTCCTGTAGGGGATAACATTAAGGATAGAGTGACTAAATAAAGCAAATTCAGTTTTCTTTACAGATGTGTTCTGGGATTTTTACTGGTGCTAAATTTGACAAGTCTGCCCATTACTTTGTGAAAACGATAATTATGTGGCCTTTATATTCTATATGCATAGGGTAGTGGTTATGTCACTGGACTAGTAATTCAGAACCCTGGACTAATAATCCAGAGAATATGAGGGGAAATTATCTCAAGTCTGCTGAACTAACACCACTGTGATCATTGCTGCCACTTAGACCATTAAAGAATGATGCTGGTGGGATTTCTAATTTAAACATCTATTGCTATTTCATCTCCATTATTTTCATTCCACTGAACTTAACCTTTAATTACATATATAATACTTTCTAGAATCAACAGAATGAATCAATTACTTTTCCATTTTTAAGAAAAGAATCAGTACTCTGTTCACTAATGACCCTCTTACAATCAGATACATTTTGTATTTATTCAAGCAATATAAGAATGTAAAATATTTAAAATATTCCAACACTGCAGACGGTGCAATTGTGTTTGACTAGGAACGAGAGGCAATGCAAAAATAAGCCTTATCGTCTAAGACCCGTTCATTTATTCTTTATTAATTAATTTGCCTGTATTTTAATTCAGTGTTTGATTAAACCATACATCAGCATTGTGGGTTTAAAGGTCAAACATGATCTAATTAAACGGCGGAACAGGCTCGAGGGGCTGAATGGTGTACTCATGTTCCTAAAGGTTCACCAGACTGATCCCTGGGATGACAGGACTGTCATATGAGGAGAGATTGGGTCGACTCGGCCTGTATTCACTCGAGTTTAGAAGAATGAGAGGGGATCTCATTGAAACATATAAAATTCTGACCGGGCTAGACAGACTGGATGCAGGGAGGATGTTTCTCCTGGCTGGGGGGTCCAGAATGAGGGGTCACAGTCTCAGGATTCGGGGTAGGACATTTAGGACTGAGATGAGGAGAAATTTCTTCACTCAGAGGGTGGTGAACCTGTGGAATTCTCTACCACAGGAGGCTGTGGAGGCCAAGTCACTGAATATATTTAAGAAGGAGCTAGATAGATTTCTAGATACAAAAGGCATCAAGGGGTATGGAGAGAGCGGGAATATGGTATTGAGATAGAGGATCATCCATGATCATATTGAATGGCAGAGCAGGCTCAGAGGGCCGAATGGCCTACTCCTGCTCCTATTTTCTATGTTTCTAAAGGGATGTCAACCTTGTGGGTTGTAAGGTGATGATAGGGATATTTTGCGGCTATTCCGACCTGTTATTTCTATATTAGGACTACACACTATAGGAACAGAAATGAATTTTCCAGTCCAAAATTCACAAAATAATGAACCGAGGCAGCAAGCCAGGACTAAATGGCAGCAGATTGATTTTAGCACAAGAAAGGAAGGAAGGAATCTTCTGCCTAAGGTTCAATCTCTTATACGGTTGCTAATTACATGTCTGAAACCAAAGGGAAACTATACTTTCACTCTTCACTAAAGATATAAACAGTTCACACACAATCAGTGTGGTAACTGATAAGGCTCCTGTAATTTTTAAGCCAGGACGTGGTATCTGGCTAATTTTTTTCAAACCTTTTGCTGTTAGATTTTTCTTTGCCCGAAAACTAAGGTCACTTCCATGTTTACTTGAAGTTCTCAAATAACATTGCTATTAAATCTTTTAACCATAGTTCAATTACTGGGACTATCCATTGGCTGTGCCACCTCTGATTCGCTGTTATGCTTGCTGTGGCCTATTCTAATCAGTCCTCCAGCAAATTTTGACATAAATTTGCCACGAGAAGATCAGGGAGCACAATGGTCTAACTTATGGCAATCGTCCATCAGTACGGCTGACTGGCAGTGATGCATCTTGGGAAATTATGCACTGCATAATCCAAAGTCACAGCTTTGGTCAAAAGTAACAAGTCCAAGCCTGGACTTTTCGGATAGTTTGAGACCTTCAAGTAGAAACTTTATGGCAGTAAAAGACAAGTCAGCGGATAAATTTAAATCATATTATTGTGAATGTAATTTTTTTCTTTTTTTTGTTTGAACCCTTATTTATGGACATTAGAAGTTCAGACTGAAAAATAAATGAATAGTGAAAAATTTTTCAGAATGCAATTGAACTATTTGAGAGACCCGGGTGGCCAGATTGCCAACGGCGATATACTCTCACTATAAAAAAATCAGCTATTGTGTGTCACACAGGCTGTGACAGGAAAACGTGACACCTTTAACATTGAAGCGACTAAACACAGCACCACCCACAGAAGTAACAGGTACTGCAAGTACTTATGAGTTTTCAATCAAATATGCACCAAGTACCAAATTTAATATATGACGAGCCAATCTCCTATGGTGTTGCACACTGTAATTTGGACAGTATGGTCACTTTCTTACATTTCTCTCATGTCTTATTGTTGATTCTCTTTGTCTCTATTCATCGGCTTCCATTTCTCTTTCTCTTCTCTGCTGTTTCTCTCCTTTGACTGTTTTTTCTTCTCTGTTTCTCCTCCACTTCTCTTTTTTTCTTCCTATGTTCTTTCCTTTCAGGTGGGAGGTGGTGGGTGACATGGCATGCTGTGGTGAGGAAAGGAGCCACCAATGGCTACAGGCTGCATTTTGGATGGGGGTTGCGGGGTAACTGGGACCCTCAAGAGCTTCCTTCCGATCACTCGAACTTCCCCTACCCTCGCTCCCATTTATTTCCTATCCCTTCACCTTGTCTCTACCTATTTCCCTTCTTACCGCCCCATCACTAATCACAATTCTTCTCCTTTGCATTAGCCTCTAACCTCTTTTATCCTACCCTTCTCCCTTGCTTCCCTGTCACTCATTTCACCCTTAACTCTTTCTTTCATTCTCCCCACTCTGACTTGCCTCCCCCCCGCCGCCCCCGCCCCCCCCCCCCCCCGCCCGCCCCCCCCCCCCGCCCGCCCCCCCCCCCCGCCCGCCCCCCCCCCCCCCCGCCCGCCCCCCCCAAGGGCAGTTGGTGAGTGGCCCGAGGACCCCTCATGCTCAACCAATCACACTCCTCCCCTTGTCTTTCTACTCTACTTTCCTATCTGTTTTTCTCAGGTTTTATTTGCTTGCAAAATTAAACATGTTTTCTTTTTATAAAGAAATTAAATTAGAATGAAGAAAGAAACAATGTGTCTGACTTTCTCTCTATTTGTGTTTATCTCTCGTCTATCTTTGGTGTTAGAAATTGGAATCTCTGTCTCACAGGTGTAAGTAATTAGCATTAACTGCTTCTAATTGTCAACAAAACACAGGTGAGGTAATTAGTTGGCTTCAAAGTTCAACAGGTATTTTTTGAAAATTGAAGTGACATTAGGTGAAGAACCACTCAGTAAAACATTTGAAGTTCACATAAACAATTATATGCAGGAAAGTGGCTGTGGACTATCCTAAAGCTATGAATTGCTATTCCATTGCATTTTTAATTGGTAATAGGAAATAGGTTAAAATTTAAAATCTATGAATGTCTCAATCCTTTCCTTTTAAAGCAATGTCAAACTCAGCATTTCTAAATATTTTCTTTTCCACTACCTGTTATTTCACCATCTGTTAACACTATTTACATTTTGTCTGACTTCCATGTTTCCTTAGAAATTATTCTATTGCCACCAATTCAACTAAGTTTGATTTTGAATTTGCAATATTGTATCATCTGTCATCCCTCGATTCCAACTATGTAAATATCTGTGACTTTTCTCATAGTTCTGTTGTCAGTTGTACGTCTGCATCTTACTCGTCATCTAACACATTCACACGTTAATTTTACCTGGGCATTTAAAACAGTAGTAGAACTTGGTCATCCCTGCACAAGAATCTTCTGTCTATGTTTCAAGGAGCATACTCTGATATCATTATCATGCTCATTCCTTTGTTGATGGCAGTTCCCAGTAGCTGCTTCCTATGGTAAAATGTTTGTTACATATAAGGACTTTTAGTCACAATATTTTAAGGTGCCAGCTGTCAGTTATTAGAGGAATTTGGTCTGCAATAGCCATAATTCATTATGAATATGGAGTTCTGTTTCAAGTAGATTTGCAAAAAGAAATACAGCAGGAAAATGCTTAATAACATTTTCCAGTGGGTAACCTACTTTTGTGAGAATGTGCAGGAATAATCTGCAGTTGCTTTCTCATAATGAAACCAGAACCGTTTATTCTCTTTACTAACCTATCAGTATACCGGGGTTGAAATTTGGCCAGGGTTCCACCGGCCTCCTGCTGTAACTACTGCCAACACAGCCATTTACTCAATTTCCCCGGATTCCGCAGTCTCCCACCAGAGTTAGGGCAAGAGAAGCTCCGCTGAATAACAGCGCTGCCATATTTTAATAATTTTAACAAAGCATGCTGGACTATCAACCATTGTTCAGTTTACTCAAAAAATAACAATTTGTATTCTGGTTTAAATTAGGACAAAGTGTCTTCAGTGTATGCAGGATTTTGCCGTTTGCTTTTATTTGTATAATTTGATTTACTGATAAAAGTGCTCAGTATAGAATGATTTAATATATATATTATCCAACTGTTCCTCATGCGCTCTAGGTTTCCAGGATGTTGCCAGGAGGGATATTGGTTCTTGGAGTGTTTCTCATCAGACCTCCAAATATGTCAAAGGAGGAAGCTCAGGATATTTTTCGGAAAGTGAGTACAAGGACTGTAGCCATTTTGTTTTGCTACCTTTAGATACTTGTGTATGTTATGTATATTATGGAAGGTAGATGGAGGGGAACATATCTAGCTTCCAAGATCATTCTGGTCAAAGTCAAAAATTACATCCTATGTGACCTTTCTGCCTCTTTGACACTTTCTTTTTATTCGTTCGTGGGATGTGGGCGTCGCTGGCAAGGCCAGCATTTATTGCCCATCCCTAATTGCTCTTGAGAAGGTGGTGGTGAGCCGTCGCCTTGGTGAATCCATTCTTCTCCGCCCACTCTCCTCACAGTTGACCGAGGAGGCACTGCACTCGTATAGTTCCAATGTTGTCACCTCATCTTCTCAAACAGTATCTCCTCTCATACTTGCATGGCTGCCTCATTGGTGTCCCAGGGACCCATCCTTGGTTCCCCCCATTCATAATTGGCAAATTATCCCTTGGCAGCAAAATCTACAAGCATGGAGTCACCATTCACAGGTATGCCAGTGACACCTAACATTGCCACAAATATTGATTCTAGGCTGTTGCTGTAGTATTGGATGCCTGTCCAAGATCAAGCCCTGGATGAGTTGAAATTTCCTACAGCTCAATGTGTGCAAAGTTGAAGTCTTCCTTTTTGGCCAGCACGTATTTGCCTTTAGCTTTAATCCAACAACTTTCCTGGCTGCCCACTCAGGCTGGACTAGGCGGAGTGCAGTCTTGCAGTGTGTTTGACACTGAACTAAGTTTTCAACACACCAAGATCAGCATCTTCCCCTGACCAAACCCCACCGTTGCTAAAATCTCATGAACAGCTTCATCACCTTGAGGATCAACTTCTTTAATGCTCTTCTCACTGGCCTCAACTCGTCACAAACTTAAGCTAATCCAAAAGTGCTGCTCCCTCATCACTCCTATTCCTTGCCAAGCATTGTTGAATCCCTGTGCCTTCGTGAATCAATTTCAAGATGCTCATCCTCATTTTCAAATGCATCCTCTGCTTCATCCAATCCTATTTGAGTAATCTTTTCCAACCAGACATCCCAGTCCACACCGTCTGCTCCAGGAATACTGCTTGTTCCCCACCTTCTGCTGATAGTCATAGAGTCATAGAGTTATACAGCACGGATAGAGGCCCTTCGGCCCATCGTGTCCGCGCCGGCCATCAAGCCCTGTCTACTCTAATCCCATATTCCAGCATTTGGTCCGTAGCCTTGTATGCTATGGCATTTCAAGTGCTCATCCAAATGCTTCTTGAATGTTGTGAGGGTTCCTGCCTCCACAACCCTTTCAGGCAGTGAGTTCCAGACTCCAACCATCCTCTGGGTGAAAAAGTTCTTTCTCAAATCCCCTCTAAACCTCCCGCCTTTTACCTTGAATCTATGCCCCCTTGTTATAGAACCCTCAACGAAGGGAAAAAGCTCCTTCGTATCCATCCTATCTGTGCCCCTCATAATTTTGTACACCTCAATCATGTCCCCCCTCAGCCTCCTCTGCTCCAAGGAAAACAAACCCAATCTTCCCAGTCTCTCTTCATAGCTGAAGCGCTCCAGCCCTGGTAACATCCTGGTGAATCTCCTCTGCACCCTCTCCAAAGCGATCACATCCTTCCTGTAGTGTGGCGACCAGAACTGCACACAGTACTCCAGCTGTGGCCTAACCAGTGTTTTATACAGCTCCATCATAACCTCCTTGCTCTTATATTCTATGCCTCGGCTAATAAAGGCAAGTATCCCATATGCCTTCTTTACCACCTTATCTACCTGTTCCGCCGCCTTCAGGGATCTGTGAACTTGCACACCAAGATCCCTCTGACCCTCTGTCTTGCCTAGGGTCCTCCCATTCATTGTGTATTCCCGTGCCTTGTTAGTCCCTCCAAAGTGCATCACCTCGCACTTTTCCGGGTTAAATTCCATTTGCCACTGTTCCGCCCATCTGACCAACCCATCTATATCGTCCTGCAGACTGAGGCTATCCTCCTCGCTATTTACCACCCTACCAATCTTTGTATCATCAGCGAACTTACTGATCATACCTTTTACATTCATATCCAAGTCGTTAATGTAGACCACAAACAGCAAGGGACCCAGCACCGATCCCTGTGGTACCCCACTGGCCACAGGCTTCCAGTCACAAAAACAACCTTCGACCATCACCCTCTGCCTTCTGCCACTAAGCCAGTTTTGTATCCAAAGTGCCAAGGCACCCTGGATTCCATGGGCTCGTACCTTCTTGACCAGTCTCCTGTGGGGGACTTTATCGAAGGCCTTACTGAAATCCATGTATACCACATCCACTGCGTTACCCTCATCCACACGCCTAGTCACCCCCTCAAAAAATTCAATCAAATTAGTCAGACATGATCTTCCCTTGACAAAGCCATGTTGACTATCCCTGATTAATCCTTGCTTCTCCAAGTGGAGACTAATTTTGTCCTTCAGAATTTTTTCCAATAATTTTCCTACCACTGATGTTAGGCTCACTGGCCTGTAGTTCCCCGGTTTTTCCCTACTCCCCTTCTTGAATAATGGTACTATATTAGCAGTTCTCCAGTCCTCTGGCACATCCCCTGTGGCCAGAGAGGTTCTGAATATATGTGTTCGAGCCCCCGCAATCTCCTCCTTTGCCTCACACAGTAGCCTGGGATACATTTCGTCCGGGCCTGGGGATTTATCCATTTTTAGGCCTGCTAAAACCGCCAATACCTCCTCCCGCTCGATGTTAATATGTTCGAGTATATCACAGTCCCCCTGCCGTATTTCTATGTCTATATCGTCCTTCTCCATAGTGAAAACAGATGCAAAAAATTCATTTAGAACCCCTCCTACATCTGCCGGCTCCACACACACATTGCCATTTTTGTCCCTAATGGGCCCTATTTTTTCCCTAGTTATCCTCTTACCCTTAATATACTTATAAAACATCTTAGGATTTTCCTTTATTTTGCTCGCCAGTGTTATTTCATGGCCCCTCCTTGATCTCCTAATTTCTTTTTTAAGTATCCCCCTGCACTTTTTGTACTCCTCTAGGGCTTCCTCCGTCTTTAGCCTTTTGTATCTGCCAAAAGCCCTCCTTTTTTTCCTAATCCATTCTCGTATATCCCCTGACGTCCAAGGTTCCCTGGAGTTCTTGGAACCACCCTTGACCTTTACGGGAACATGTTGCCATTGTATGGTCTCAATCTCCCTTCTGAAAGACTCCCATTGCTCCGATGCGGATTTTCCTACAAGCAGCTGATCCCAGTCCATTTTGGCCAGATCCTGCCTTATCCTATTAAAATCAGCCTTCCCCCAATTTAGAATCTTTATTTCCGGCCCCTCCCTGTCCTTTTCCATGACCACCTTAAATCTCACCGAATTATAGTCACTGTCACCAAAGTGCTCACCTACTAGCACTTCTTCCACTTGGCCGGCCACATTCCCTAGAATTAGGTCCAGTACTGCCCCCTCTCTTGTAGGACTTTCTACATGCTGGCTCAAAAAGCTCTCCTGGATGCACGTTAAGAATTTTGTACCCTCTAAGCCTTTTACACTCTGAGTATCCCAGTTAATATTGGGGAAGTTGAAATCCCCCACTATTATTACCCTATTATTTGCACAATTTTCTGAGATTTGCCTACATATCTGTTCCTCTATCTCCCCCTGACTGTTTGGGGGCCTATAGTACACTCCCATCAAAGTGCTTGCCCCCTTTTTGTTTTTAAGCTCCACCCATATGGCCTCATTAGAGGAACCTGCTAATATATCATCCCTCCTTATGGCAGTAATTGATTCTTTAATTAATATTGCGACCCCCCCTCTTATACCTTCCCCTCTGTCTCGCCTGAAGATTCTGTACCCCGGAATATTGAGCTGCCAGTCTTGCCCCTCCCTCAACCATGTCTCTGTGACAGCAACAATATCATACTCCCATGTGTTTATCAACACCTTCAGTTCATCCACCTTATTCGCAAGACTCCTTGCATTAAAATAGATGCCATCCAGCCTTGCCCTTACATATTTGCCCTGTCTTCCAAGCTGACTTGTTTTTTTCTCTATATTTGGCTGCACATCACCCCCTATTGTAGCTCCACTCTGTATCCCATCCCCCTGCCAAGTTAGTTTAAACCCCCCCCCCAAACCTCCCCGCAAGGATATTTGTCCCGCTCTGGTTCAGGTGCAACCCGTCCGACTTGTACAAGTCCCACCTTCCCCAGAAGCAGGCCCAGTGATCCAGGAAACTGAAACCCTCCCTCCTGCACCAACTCTTTAGCCACGCATTCATCTGTTCTATCCTCCTATTTCTATACTCATTAGCCCGTGGCACTGGGAGTAATCCAGAGATTATAACCTTTGAGGTCCTGCTCTTTAATCTGCTACCTAGCTCCCTAAATTCTTGATGCAGGACCTCATCTCCCTTCCTACCTATGTCGTTGGTCCCAATGTGGACCACGACCTCTGCCTGCTCACCCTCCCCCTTGAGAATGCCCTGTAGCCGCTCAGTGACATCCATGACCCTGGCACCAGGGAGGCAACAAACCATCCTGGAGTCACGTTTACGGCCACAGAAACGCCTGTCTGTTCCCCTTACAATAGAATCCCCTACCGCTATAGCTCTTCCACTCTTTTTCCTCCCAGCCTGTGCAGCAGAGCTACCCCTGGTGCCAGGAAGTTGGCTGCTGCTGCCTTCCCCTGATAAGTCATCCCCCTCAACAATATCCAAAGCGGTATATTTGTTTGAGAGGGCGACGGCCACAGGGGCCCCCTGCACTGCCTGCCTGCTCCTCTTACTCTGCCTGGTGGTCACCCAATTACTTCCTGCCCGTACAACCTTTACCTGCGGTGTGACCATCTCACTAAACGTGCTATCCACGACGTTCTCAGCATCGCGAATACTCCCTAATGAATCCATCCGCAGCTCCAGTGCCGCAATGCGGTTTGTCAGTAGCTGCAGCTGGCTACATTTCCCGCACACATGGTCGTCAGGGACACCGGAAGGGTCCCTGATTTCCCACATAGAGCAGGAAGAGCATAACACGGGGCTGGGCTGTCCTGACATGACTTACCCTTTAACTAATTAATTCAAATTAAATGAATCCCACCAATTTCACTTCAATTAAAAGGTATACTCAAGGGCCCTTGCTGAACAGCAGTCCCCCCACTACACAACAGAGACCCGAGAATCCACAAACTCTAACCTTAGACAAATTCAGCAGGAAAATACTCACCAGCCAATCACTTACCTCTTCCTTGGTGACGTCCCACTTGGATTACTTTTTGCTTCTTATTTATCTTAGGTCCAGGAGTTAAGTCCCTGAAAACAAAATATAAAATCGAACCTACCCTTTAAATTCCCTCTACCCCCCAAAAGGTTAGAGGAGGTGGGAGGGTGGGAGTCACTACTCGTGTAGTGTCTCGGGTTTAGCAACCGCTCCACCTATATACGGGTACCAATGAATTGGCCCCGCCCCCTGCCTTTGAAAAAGCCCGCGAAGCTCTCTCCCCGCTGGGGAAAAAGACTCACGTAGGTGAGTTTAATTACTCACCTCAGGCCTCCGCTGCTCCCTTTATCAACTCCCTGCCGCTCCAACCAGGTCCGCTCCTCCTTCCCGCTGCCGACCCCTCTGTGGGACAGAGAAAGAAAGGCTCCTCCTCCGCCGCTGTCGACGCTGATCTTTGAGCTATCATGCCTCTTCCCTCTGGGATTCCCATCCAAAACTACTCTACCTTCAGAAGTCTCCTAAAAATGTGTCTTTTGTCCAGACCTTTAGTCTCCCTACCTAAAGTCCTTCACTTCCTGCATAATAGCTGTCCTCCCTAAAACACTCTTCTTTTAAGTGAGAAGTGCTATATAAATATTTTTTGATGAGCAACTGAAGTGGAAGTCCACAGAAAAATCTGAACTGGTAGGTCTCAGATATTTTTATTTTTTATTTGTAGTTTCACAAATAAAAAAAATCATAGGCAGCATTTTAGCACCCGCTATCGGATGCGTTCCTGGCGGGGGGGCCCCGAAAATCGGGAAATCCCGGAGCGGGACCGGAGCCCGCCTCGAACCCGCGCACTTCCGGGTTCCCCGCTGACGCGCACGCAGCCCCCGCTGGTGGGAATCCCGCAGGCAATTAAAGCCAGCGGGATGCCACTTGAACCTATTTATTTTGCTTGTTCAGGTCATTAACTGACCTGATTAAGGGATTATGTGAGGAGGGGTGGGATTTTAGAGCAAACTGGGACTGTTTCCCATACTGGGGGAAACACCCCCAGTTCAAATGGACATGTTGCAGCTGCAGCACAGGTAGTGGCAGGTTGAGTGAGGCTGGCCGTGAAAGAGATGCATGAGAGGGTGAGTATGAGATAGAGCCATGAGATTGTATGAGGATTGGGTTGAGTGGTAGTGGCGGGATGAGTACTGGCGAGGTGAGTAGGTGCAGGTACGATGAGGATCAGGTTTGAGTGGGTATGAGGGGTGATGTGACAGAGTAGTGTTGGCAGTGCAGAAGGAAATGTGGGGTGGGGGCGGTGATGTGGCAGACGGCGTGTAGGGGAAAGAGTAAGTGTACTCACTTCGGCTGACCTACTGAGGTCATTGGAGCGCCTCCTGCACTGTATGCAGGTGTGCGATATGTTGGTGGTGCAGGTGACCTCCTCTGACACCTCGAGCCAGGCCTTCCTGGTGGCAGAGGCAGGCCGCTTCCTCCCGCCCGCCGGGGGGAAGATCTCTGTCCTCCCCCTCCTCCTCACCCCATGTATTGATACCTGGAGTGAGGTATCATTAAACTGGGCGCAGCCTTCCCCCTGGGCTGCTCCATGCTGTGATTTTTTCTGTTTGTTGCTGCATCTGTCAGTGGAGGACTGCCCCTTTAAATAGAGCTCCTCCAGCTGACAGATCTCACTGCGCATGCGCAGCCCGCCTGACGCGCAGATCAGCAGTGGGGAACCCGGAGGAGCAGGTAGGTGGATCCAATTGGGCTACGATCGCGCGGGTGGCTGACTCATTTCACCGGGTGAGTTACCCACACGCCCAATAGCCCGCCCGCCGAGAACCCGCAGCCCTGGTAACATCGGGCCCCATGTGTTTCATCTATTTCTTATCCAGAAAAAAACATTACATTTTTGTGTGTGAGCTAAAACATAGCATCCTGTGTAATAATCTGATAAATACCACCAATGGAGGTGACCTCTATAAAACATTGTTTGATACAATACCTAAATGTATTTCCATGCAACAATCCTTTACTGATGTATAGGCTGGTACTATAGCACTGTACATCATACAACCTACTGTATTATTTCTTGTTGAAAGAAAGAACTAGCATTTACATAGCATGTCTGTCAGGATATCCTAAAGTGCTTTACAGCCAGTGAATTATTTTGAAGTGCAATTATTGTCGTTATGTGGATAAACATGACAGGTGATTTGTGCACAGTAAAATCCCACAAACAGCAATGAGTTGCATGAGCAGTTAATCTATTTTTTGTAATGCTGGTTGAGTGAGGAAAGTTGGCCAATACACCAGGAGAACTCCCTGGTTTTCTTCAAATAGTGCCATGGGATCATTAATATCTACCTGAACGAGCAGACCAACCAGACTGGACCTTAGCTTAACATCTCATTTGAAGGACAATACCTGTAACAGTGCAGCACTCCCTCATTTTTACACTGAGGTGTCAGCCTAGATTATGGCTCCTGGAGTGGAATTTGAATCTACACCCTTCTGATTTAGAGGCGAAAGGCTACCAACTGTGCCAAGTTGATTATTCGGCATTGATTGTTTCTTACACCTCAGTTGTGATGCCTTGTGCATAGATTTATTTGTGTCATTGAAATAGCTGTACATTGAAATACACAAATGAATAGATTACAGATAGTTTCTCAGCTGAAATGCAAACAGTCAGTTCAACATTGTAGTAATGTGATTGTTCTCATCAACATTCAAAATGTTGTGACTTCAGCAAAACCACTAATGTTCCACAAATCCTTACCTCTTTGTTGATGACCTTAAATGATCAGTTGCAAACTGAGTATTTAAAAGGTGAATGTTATCAGCCCATTTTAACTAAGTGGTTTAATTGTTTCTAACTTTTCTGCTACAGTTGGCAACTGCTGTTGAGGCTGCTGTCGCAAAGGAAAGACTCTGGAATTTTACAGAGGAGGAACCACCTGAGCGAATTGTTCTCCAAATCTATGCTGATTCAAAAGCGTATCCTTTAACGGCTAAACTGAGGGACACAGTATTTTATGTAATAAAGTGGACTACTGTTACAACATTGTTACAGGCAAGAAAGTGCTTTAAACATAAGTACGTAAAATCACACTGAGCAAACTTATTTCTCAGGTGTTTCTCGATTCCCATTCTTTAATTTTCAGGAGGAGGGACCTGCGCTTCCTGCCACAGGTTTCTGCCATTTTCAGGAGTCCCTGTGTCTGCTGGGACCAAAATAAAATCCCCTTTAATTGACAACATATTGTTCTTACAAGGGGACTGAAAAAATACAATCGAGACACCCCATTTTGGGAGTAAGAAGAGAAGGAGATTGGCAGAGATCCTCTGGAGGGATGAAAGGCAGCTTCCTCAGGGAATGTACATGAGAGAGAAGAGATGCTTTTTTAAGGAGCGAGAGAATATATCAGGGGAAGAAAGAGAATGATCCTATTCGGGGGGAATGAAAGAAAGAAAGGTCCTGCTCAGTAAGGGAAAGTGATAGTGGTTGAGTCACCATATTCGTGGGAGGGGTGGGGAAGAGAGAATGGAACAGAAAGCATATTGAGGGGATGGAGAGAGAGACCCTTTTGAGCGCAGCGGAGAGAGGAGGAGAGACAGACCACTACAAGTTTGCGAATGCTATGGATACCGTCTCGGATTTAGTGGCATCAGACACTGCCAAAAGTGGATCCCACATCCCTTACATTCCAGAATTCATACACACTGCCCAATATCTACTTGTATCGTAGTGTAACTCAAAGAATGTAACATGTCCCCTTTGACATACAAACTGGATATCATGTCTTTCATATGTGCCCTGAAGTGTGTTTCTGCAATCTTTCAGTAGGTGGCCTGTTACATTTTAGTGAGATGAGGCCAGAACAAAACATTAAGCTGTTTTATTTCTCAGGCAACATGTGAACGTACAGAGAAACACCTATGATTGGCCTCATTTAATTCAGTCAGAAGAACTTGTCTTCATATAATAATAATAATAAAAAAGGAACATGCGATGCTCACCTGGGTCAGTGGGCCCCCTTGCTTGAATTAAACGCAATGACATCTAACTACCTCCCTGTATCATATCCTTTTTGTTTATTCGTTCATGTGATGAGGGCGTCGCTGGCAAGGCCAGCATTTATTGCCCATCCCCCAATTGCTCTTGAGAAGGTGGTGGTGAGCCGCCTTCATGAACCGTTGCAGTCCGTGTGGTGAAGGTCCTCCCACAGTGCTGTTAGGTAGGGAGTTCCAGGATTTTGACCCAGCGACGATGAAGGAACGGCGATATATTTCCAAGTTGGGATGGTGTGTGACTTGGAGGGGAACATGTAGGTGGTGTTGTTCCCATGTACCTGCTGCCTGTCCTTCTAGGTGGTAGAGGTAGTGGGTTTGGGAGGTGCTGTCAGAGAAGTCTTGGCGAGTTGCTGTAGTGCATCCAGTGGATGGTATACTCTGCAGCCACAGCGCGCCGGTGGTGAAGGGAGTGAATGTTTAGGGTGGTGGATGGGGTGCCAATCAAGCGGGCTGCTTTGTCCTGGATGGTGTCGAGCTTCTTGAGTGTTGTTGGAGCTGCACTCATCCAGGCAAGTGGAGAGTATTCCATCACACTCCTGACTTGTGCCTTGTAGATGGTGGAAAGGCTTTGGGGAGTCAGGAGGTGAGTCACTCACCACAGAATACCCAGCCTCTGACCTGCTCTTGTAGCCACGGTATTTATATGGCTGGTCCAGTTAAGTTTCTGGTCATTGGTGACCCTCAGGATGTTGATGGTGGGGGATTCGGCGATGGTAATGCCGTTGAATGTCAAGGGGAGGTGGTTAGACTCTCTCTTTTTGGAGGTCATTCCCTGGCGCAAATGTTACTTGCCACTTATCAGCCCAAGCCTAGGTGTTGTCCAGGTCTTGCTGCATGCGGGCACAGACTGCTTCATTATCTGAAGGTTTGTGAATGGAACTGAACACTGTACAATCATCAGCGAACATCCCCATTTCTGACCTTATGATGGAGGGAAGGTCATTGATGAAGCAGCTGAAGATGGTTGGGCCGAGGACACTGCCCTGAGGAACTCCTGCAGCAATGTCCTGGGGCTGAGATGATTGGCCTCCAACAACCACTACCATCTTCCTTTGTTCTAGGTGTGACTCCAGCCACTGAAGTGTTTTTCCCTGATTCCCATTGACTTCAATTTTACTGGGGCTCCTTGGTGCCACACTCGGTTAAATGCTGCCTTGATGTCAAGGGCAGTCACTCTCACCTCACCTCCGGAATTCAGCTCTTTTGTCTATGTTTGGACCAAGGCTTTAATGAGGTCTGGAGCCGAGCGGTCCTGGCGGAACCCAAACTGAGCATTGGTGAGCAGGTTATTGGTGAGTAAGTGCCGCTTGATAGCACTGTCGACAACACCTTTCATCTCTTTGCTGATGATTGAGAGTAGATTGATGGGGCGGTAATTGACCGGATTGGATTTGTCCTGGTTTTTGCAGACAGGACATGCCTGGGCAATTTTCCAAATTGCCAGGTAAATGCCAGTGTTGTAGCTGTACTGGAACAATTTGTTTAGAGACGCGGCTAGTTCTGGAGCACAAGTCTTCAGCACTACAGCCGGGATGTTGTCGGGGCCCATAGTCTTTGTTGTGTCCAGTGCACTCAGCCGTTCCTTGATACCACATGGAGTGAATCGAATTGGCTGGACTGGCTTCTGTGATGGTGGGGATATCGGGAGAAAGCCAAAATGGATCATCTTCTTGGCACTTCTGGCTGAAGATGGTTGCTTCAGCCTTGCCTTTTGCACTCACGTGTTGGACTCTGCCATCATTGAGGAAGGGGATGTTCACGGAGCCTTCTTCGCCCATTAGTTGTTTAATTGTCCACCACCATTCACGACTGGATGTGGCAGGACTGCAGAGCTTTGATCTGATCCGTTGGTTGTGGAATCGCTTAGCTCTGTCTATAGCATGTTGCTTCCGCTGTTTAGCATGCATGTTGTCTTGTGTTGTCGGTTCACCAGGTTGGCAGCTCATTTTTGGATATGCCTGGTGCTGCTCCTGGCATGCTCTTCTACACTTCTCATTGAACCAGGGTTGATCCCCTGGCTTGTTGGTAATGGTACAGTGAGGAATATGCTGGGCCATGAGGTTACAAATTGTGGTGGAATACAATTCTGCTGCAGCTGATGGTCCACAGTGCCTCATGGATGCCCAGTTTTGAGCTGCTAGATCTGTTCTGAATCTATTCCATTTAGCACGGTGGTAGTGCCACACGACACGTTGGGCGGTGTACTCTGTGTGAAGATGGGACTTCATCTCCACGAGGACTGTGCGGTGGTCACTCCTACCAATACTGTCATGGACAGATGCATCTGCGACAGGTAGATTGGTGAGGATGAGGTCAAGTAGGTTTTTCCCTCATGTTGGTTCGCTCACCACCTGCTGCAGGCCCTGTCTGGCAGCTATGTCCTTCAGGATTCGGTCAGTAGTGGTGCTACCGAGCCACTCTTGGTGATGGACATTGAAGTCCCCTACCCAGAGTACATTCTTCTGACACTGGGTGAAAGCCTGCCAGCTTTCTTCTTAAAATCCCAACTATCGGTGTGTGTTTCTGTCCCTATTTTACCTCCCTGTGTTCACAACCAGAGGGAAGGGCCTCTGCCAGACAACCCCTACCAAGTGCTCAAGAGCAGGGACTTTCCAACACAATGTGTGTGAGATGTTCATCAGTTACCAGGACAGCCTAACAAATTGCTTAATGTTTTTGTTTTTTGGAGAAACTTATTGGTATTTTAACTTTTCGTCTCAGTGCTGTTTTAAAAAAGAAACTTTTGTGAATACGCTTTACTTTAAATACCCAACATTTAAACCTAACATTGATCCAAATCCCTTTTGTGGAAAAATGGTCAAAAAATCCTGAAACGTGACTCAAACCTTGTTGCAGAGGGAGAAGATACAGGGAAACATCCTATTGCTGGAAGAGCGAGAGGTCCTTGTTAAATGGGGAGTGGGATGGATTTTTATTTTTAAATGTGCTATTTTTTCCTCCTAGAGTCTCCATTGATACTACTTCTCATCCCCAGTCCCTGAATTCCTTGCCAGCCCAGGACCTGGCAAGTGTTCCTCTCTCACCCAGACATGTTTCAGCAGTTCTCCTGACCCACTACATGTTGATTGATATTTTGCTTGGTCTTTACAATTGAATAAATCAGTAAAGCAATATATGTGAGAGGCTAACAGAGAGTATGGCAAACAAAGAGGAGAGAGAGTTGATGCAGGGAACAAGAGACTTAGAAATGGGGAGAGAGAAAGCACAAAATTAGAATTGGGAAGAGAAAAGCTCACAGTGAAAGAATAACAGAGAGGGAAAGAAGCCAATACCAGAAGAGAGACACAATTTTTAAACATTTTGTCCATGATTATGTGACCGATTAACTCATTTGCCTGAAAGATATATGTGGATGAGACCATCCAAAAACCTGGATTATGGACAAAGCAGCCTGCTTGATTGGCACCCCATCCACCACCCTAAACATTCACTCCCTTCACCACCGGCGCACCGTGGCTGCAGTGTGTACCATCTGCAGGATGCACTGCAGCAACTCGCCAAGGCTTCTTCGACAGCACCTCCCAAACCCGCGACCTCTACCACCTAGAAGGACAAGGGCAGCAGGCACACGGGAACAATACCTCCTGCACGTTCCCCTCCAAGTCGCACACCATCCCGACTTGGAAATATATCGCCGTTCCTTCATCGTCACTGGGTCAAAATCCTGGAACTCCCTACCTAACAGCGCTATGGGAGAACCTTCACCACACGGACTGCAGCATTTCAAGAAGGCGGCTCATCACCGCCTTCTCAAGGGCAATTGGGGATGGGCAATAAATGCTGGCCTCGCCAGCAATGCCCACATACCATGAACAAAAAAATGTTGACCTATATCAAATGAAAGTGAAAAGGCAACCAGTGGAGATAATTACTGCTTTAGATCTCAGTGACAAATAAATTATATAATTGAAGAGGAATCTGCTGTAGTTTGAAAAAAAGAAAACGGAACTTTTCCTGAGCTCATTATGTATAGAATGAAGTTACGAACCTATGATCTTCACAATCCACAGGTAAGAGTAGTGCGATGCAGTCTACTCAATTTGAAGTCACTTAATTCAAATTATTTGAAATTTCAAATTTTTAAGCACTAAGTTCCCACTTTACTGTGTTATTTCTGTTGCCGAATTCAAATTACTGGATTAATTAAATGTCTGTGCAAAAAACAACTTTGAATTATCAGGAGTAGACTATAGCTTTAAATTTTCTTAAATTTAAAATTTCTATCTGATGTGGATGCATATCATTCGAAATATCGGGGTAACTGCGAGGCTTTGCTGTCAATGTAGAAACTTGTTAGATGCAAGCACAGTTCAGAGATAAGGCTATGATACAATAGCCCAGAGTCTCTAATCTGCGCTTGCCTTTAGCAAGGTTCTGCACTGGCATTCGAGCTTGCAAAATTACCCCTGTAATATCTTGTATTGCTACATAACTTAGTAGTGGATTAAATAATAAAAAATTGTATCATGGCTCTGATTTGTGGAGTGGAGGCACAAAACTTGTTCAATAACATCTGGGCCATAGTATTTATAAACAGACCAGGTATGGGACACTGCAGTGTGTAGTTGCAGTGTGAACTCACATGCCTTATCAAGAACCTGACATTTCACATTTCTTAACATCCACATGTAAAATAAAGGCTAATTTTTACTTTTATATAATATACCCACAGAACTTTTAGAGCAGTAATTAGCACACTTTCTGTTAACTTTGGGATCTGACATAGAATCTAGAACAAGCAAATTGGCTTAATGTGGATGGAGATGTGGCATGCAGTAAATGAGTTTGAGCAGCTTTAGTACAGATTTGCTTACAGCACCAAACTACCAACAGTTGGGTACTAAATTGGCAATCCCATTCAGAGAGGCTGATATAGGAAATGGCAAAAATTCATACTAATGCAGTAGACTTTACTGCATAAAAGTTTAGTTGAACATGCATCCCTCATTTTGCATCCTACATACTATCGAAGTAAGCACCACTGAACCACGTTAACCTGGGATTAAATCATGCATTATCTTTTGTGACATAATGACATCGTAGGCATCCACACATGACCAATCCCTACACAATATAAAAGTGCTTGCCCTTCCAGGGTTTGTCAAAATAAGGAAAAGTGAAAAGAAAATATTTTCCCAATACGGGCACATGATTTTTGCTCTCTTGAGTCTTCAATAATTCGCTGTCCTCGAGGAATCAGATGCCTTCCAGTATGGCATAGACAGCCATTGCTTGTTTCTCCTCCCCATACTGACTACAGAAGCAACAGAGCTAATTTGCAGTCACTTGTTTTTTTTCAGGAACAAGTAATTTTTAATATACGATCTATAAGTACTTGACTGAAATGCCAGCATCAGCTACTTACTCCTTTTCAGGCCCAGGTCTCTGGCAGTAGTGATTTCCGAACATGGTTCTCTCCCTACTGCACCAAGCACTGAATTGGACTGACTTTGTGCACTTCTCTATCTCTATAAATATAATAAATCGTTGGAACTGCACTACCATTGGCTAACTTAAAAGTTTAATTTTTACAAAAAGCAGAAGTGAAAAATTCTCTCAATTTTACAAACAGCAACCAATGACTGTAAATAGAGAACAAACATTAAGATGTGAATTACAGAAAACAATTGAATGCAAGACACACATGGCATGATGTGTAAATGACTGGTTAATTTTCCATGACTTACTGGCACTCTTGGTATACTTAGAATCATAGAAGGGTTACAGCACAGAAGGAGGCCATTTGGCCCATCGAGCTCGTGCTGGCTCTTTGTAAGAGCAATCCAGTTAGTCCTATTCCCCTGCTCTTTCCCCGTAGCCCTGCAAATTTTTTCCTTTCAGTTATTTATCCAATTCCTTTTTGAAAGCCACGATTGAATCTGCTTCCACCACTTTTTCAGGCAGTGCTTTCCAGATCATAAGTATTCACTGCGTAAAAAAGTTTTACCTCATGTGGCCTTTGGTTCTTTTGCCAATCACCTTAAATCTGTGTCCTCTGGTTCTTGACCCTCCTGCCAATTGGAAAAAATTCTCTTTATTTACTTTAACTAAATCCTTCATGATTTTGATCACTTCTATCAAATCTCCTCTTTACCTTCTTTGCTCAAAGGAGAACAACTCCAGCTTCTCCAGTCTGTCCACATAACTAATGTCCCTCATCCCTGGAACCATTCTAGTAAATCTTTTCTGCACCCTCTCTAAGACGTTCACATCCTTCTTAAAGTGCCCAGAATTGGACACAATACTCCAGCTGTGGCTGAACCAGTGTTTTATAAAGGTTCAACATAACTTCCTTGTTTTTGTACTCTATGCCTCTATTTATAAAGCCCAGGATCCCGTATGCTTTTTTAAGCACTTTCTCAGCCTGTTCTGCAACCTTCAAAAATTTGTACATGTATACTCCCAGGTCTCTCTGTTCCTAAGTCCCCTTTAGAATTGTACCATTTAGTTTGTATTGCCTCTCCTCATTCTTCCTGCCAAAATGAATCACTTTGCATTTCTCTGCGTTAAATTTCATCTGCCATGTGTCCTCCCATTCTAGCCTGTCTATGTCCTCTTGAAGTCTATTACTATCCTCCTTACTGTTTGCTACACTTCCAAGTTTTGTGACATCTGCAGATTTTGAAATTGTGCCCTCTACACCCAAGTCCAAATCATTAATATGTATCAAGAACTCCCATATCATTCTGACTTCTGAATGCATTTCAAACTCTGTCTCACTTCAACTCAAAATCCTCCTTAAAACCAACCTTTCTGATATCTTCTTTGGCTATCTCCTATTCCTGCTCTGGTCTGACTGCCAACTTTGCTTTGCTACATTAAAGACGCTGTATAACTGCAAGTTGTTGATATAGTTGTGGATTACCTGATGCAGTTCCGGCATGGCAAGACAACAGGTCAGAATCTCAACAAGCAGGACAGGACCAGAAGTTGGTCCCTCTGCCAAAACAGAATACTGACGTCCATTAATGCAGAAATCACAGGGTGATGTTAAACACTTAGTTGGACAGGAATGTGTTGTTTCTTTTCAGTGTCAGATATGAGTGAGGCATGCCTATTACACAGGATAATCACAAGCACAATGTTCCACTGTAGTGGATTTTAAAAATGCTTTAAAGGGATGTTGTCCTTCTTGCCTTTCCCAACTTTTGGGACATGCCTATTTCAGCAAACCCATCTGTGTGTAGAGAATGCCTCTGTCCATTGAATGGAGAAGAATGAAAAAGGTAGGTAATCCTTTGCTCCAAGGGTCCTGAATTTCAGTGGACTTTTTGTTGCTGTAAGTGCGGCACTGATAACTGGGGTTTACTGTAAATGGGGTTTCCACCGCACATCTGGCGAAGTTACATTGCTGCAGCAGCAAAACATATGAGGAAATCCAGGGCCATAATGACATATGGTGAAAACAAATCTTGAAAGGGAAGCGACAAATGATATTTCACATGCACTTAGTTTAACAGCTTTATGGTGTGCTTGTTGATATCCAGCTCTATTTCAATTGTACTGTCAGAGGCTGCAGTTTGTAATCTCACTAATTCTTTTCTTTTCCAGCCGCTGCTTTCACAAAAAGGTCAAATGATAAATAGAAATTAGGATCTTTAATGTCAGCTTGGCTCAGTTCTGGCACTTTTGCCTCTGAGTCAGAAGTTTGTAGGTTCAAGTACTATTCCAGGATTTGAGTACTGAGGGAGCGCTACATTGTTGGAGGTACTGCCTTTCAGCTGAGATGTTAATCCAAGGCTCCGTCTGCCTGTTCATGTGGATGTAAAAGATCCTGTGGCATTGTTTGAAGAAGAGCAGGGGATTCTTCCAATGTCTTGGCCACCATTCTTCCCTCAGGTTAACACCACCAAAAAATATAAATTAACTAGTCATTCATCTCATTTGCTGTTTGTGGGACCTTGTGTGCAAATTGTCTGCTTTGTTTGCCTATAAAACAACAATGACTGCTTATCAAAACTTATTAATTGTCTGTAAGGCGCCTTTGGGATGTACTGAGCATGTGAAAGGTGCTGTGTAAATGCAAGTT
Organism: Heptranchias perlo; assembly: GCF_035084215.1. Lineage (NCBI taxonomy): Eukaryota > Metazoa > Chordata > Chondrichthyes > Hexanchiformes > Hexanchidae > Heptranchias > Heptranchias perlo. Next base: position 53,309,286 of record NC_090333.1, read on the forward strand.
CTTTTTTTCTTTAAAGATCTTAAAATACATTTGTAAGATAGTTGCAGAGCCAAAAACAATTTTTTGAGATAATACAAGCCAGAAACAACCAGCAGTAAATCTATCACTACAGAGTATTAAGTGATTGATGCACAAAAACTGATTTTAAATATTTTGGTATAAAAATATGACCTTGGAGTATTAAATAGAAATGTACAATAATATTTGGACATTATTAACAGCAGATATAGTATTACATATGCCAAATATTCATATAATTACAGTAGGAAAATATATTATTTGCTAATGAATCTTAATTTCCTGTATTTTCAAGACTCCTACTAAATTGCTAGAGTGTAAATCCAGCAGCCTGACATCTACCTGGCAGGTCGTGGAAGCCACAATCAACGTGGATGTTCATATCCCTATACCAACATCTGCGGAACAACAGTTTGACAAGGGTGCATTGGTATGAGTTACATATCTTGTTTTAAATTACTTTTCATTTTTTCACTGAACAAGGCTTCATGGGTCAAAAATTTTTCTGATGTCTTTGATTCCTCCACCATTCCTGAAGTTTGTGTTGAGTTTGGATGGACAGTGTAGGAAGCTAAAGATGGATTAGTTATGATAACAGGAGGGAGATACAGGGAGTTCAGGATTGTGTTTATGGTCATTATAGAGATATTTGGCAAACCAATCACCAAATCTCCATTTAATATTGCCAATATAAAGTGGACAGTGAATACAATATATTATGTTGATGGACATACTCAGAAATTACTTTATGACAGACAGCATGTATTTGGGGCAGTGGAGAATAGTACCCCAACAGCTGGTGATAGGGTGATGGAAGAGTGAACAAGAATGTTGTGGAGACAGCAGTACCACTGGATAGGAAAGAGGGAAACAGCAGATGCATTTGATACTGTGCAGGTGGCAGAAATAGTAGATGATGATCTGGCAAATGCACAGGCTTGTGGGATGGGGAAGGAATTCTGTAATTGTTCTGAGCGGAGAAAGGAGTCATGGTGGGTGAGTAGAGACTGAACGGAGTAAGAGAGATTGGAGTCAAAAATCAGAAATTATTTTTGCTGTGAGAAGAAAATGCTGAAGCAGTTGGTCTTCCAGGACAGTCCTGTTTGTGAATCTTGGGCAGAGGATAGAGGTGAACAATGAGTTTGGGGCAGGGAGAAGAAGGTCTCCAGAAGAACAGTGATGGTCTGGGAGGTGATTCTTTCTTATTAGACAAGAGGGAGATAGGAAAAGGAGTCCAACAGTTGCTGTTTGACCTCAACCAAATTTGGGTCTTTGTGCTGCATAGTGGCATGAACCTTGTTGGCGGATATGGCTGGTCAATGTTCTGGTGGAAAGGTAGCCAGTAGAGGTCAGTGATGGTTGAATGTGACTCAGTCTGAGATGGGATGGAGTAGTATAGTTGGAATTTGTGTAAGTGGAGATGAGAGGGCCAGCTTGTAGTCGAGCCTAGAAGTGACAAAGGTATGCATGAGGTTATCAGCAGTGGTGGGAGTCAAGAAGAAGTAGAAGTTCAGAGGGAGATAAATTGGAGAGAATAGGTGCTGAGAAATTAAATGGTCAATTTGTGAAAGAATCAAGAAGCCAGAAGACAGGTTCCAAAAAGATCAGGAAGGCCTCCTGCCATTGAAGATGAAGATGGTAAAAAAAATCTCACCATTGCATTTGTTTTACATTCATATAAGTTTTACATTAATTGAGGCAAGGTAAAGGAGGATGATTTCTAAGAGTCAGAAAGGGGAAGATTGGAGGGTATGGTAAAAGCTTGATTAAACAGGTACAGGTAAGGAATGTGGTTGACATGGAGATGCGAAGTAAAAATCCTTGATATGATCCACCAGAAATTTTTTTCTTCTTTGGACTTCTGTGGCAAATTGAACTGAAGTCTTATGAACAGTGCATACCCTTTGTACAGCAAATAAACAGAAAAGCTTACAAGATTAACCTCCTGACATCTCAACATCAGTGGCATCAAAATCTCCTGAAGAGGGCTCTCATTTAGCAAACTTCTTTGTCTGAAATGGTGCTGACTTGGCAATCTCCTAAGATTTGTGGAGAGAGATCTCTAATCAAAGAAAGAACTTACAAAGAGGGTAACCTTTACTTACTTGTTTTATCAGATGTTTCTGTTCCTTATTTTGTATTTTCTTTGTTATAATCTTTTTTACCTTTATTGATATATCAGTTTTTGTGTTTAATTTATCTTTTGTTTCCTGTAATACTGATCAAAAAACAGTTTAGACACTTGCACAGAAATTAATTAATTTTAAATGATTTGGTTAAAAATTCAAAACTGAATTACAGCAACTGTCTGAAGTATGAATTAACAGTATAGTTGCCTACTGTTGTTATTGTATGTTCTGTCACTGAGACAGATATACAATACAACAGCAGCATGATGTGAATGCAAGGATATAGGTCTCTGAGCTCCACACCAGTGGAATTTTGACTCTGAGAATTTCACTTAATAGTTAATATATTCCTTATAATAGTGTTCTTGAAACTATGGTTTCTTTCAAATATAGCTAAGTCAAGTTATGATGAGCATGTGCATGAGTTAAAGAGAGAATAAGCTATGCAGTTATCTTTGCTGTTTGTGTAATTTTTATTTTGTATTTTCTGTTCTCTTCCCTTCCACCACTCCCACTCCCCCAGAAAGGTCTGAATTTCTGGGCAAAACAAATTATGCAGAGCAGTTTCCTGATAAATGGACACTTTAAAGACGCAGATAGCGTAATAGGTGAAGGATCGGTAAGGAAGCTCAATAATTATCTTGGATTTGTTCCTTTTAAAAGAGTCTTTAATGTAGAAATATCTGTCTAACTGATTTATAATACTAGAGTTTCTGACCAAAACATATATTCTTTCCCTTCATTCCATTTGCATTTATAATTTGTACCATTTTTAAAGTTATAAAAGTACTTCATTTATTTTTAAAGGAAATAAACTTTATTCTTCATAAAATATTTACGATGATCACAATATATTAGAGTGCATATCATCCATTATGTGCCGTTTGTTAACCTTTAAATCTATACTGATTTTTTTTTTCTTTTTATTGCTTCCACAGAAGAAGAAATCACCAGTGGAAGTCCAGTTCCTGTCAGCTCCTGTTAGTTCTCTCACTACTAATTTTCAAAAGTTTCATTCTTTTTTCCATATGACTAGTTATAATGTTTTATTAAATGTCACAGTTTTCTTTGTTAATTATATTGAAAATTTCAATATGTTGTGGATTTAATTTTATTTCTTATTATTTTTCAATGTATTTTTTAATTCACAGATCCTGTGCTAAGTAAACAGAGTTTTTATTAATCCTTGTATATTGTACACATGCAAGATGTAAAATGAAAATAATCTATTATTTGAAAAAACCTGCAAGTAGAATTAATGCTGTTGATTGATGTATAATTCTGCATAATTGTGAAAAGACACAACTCAATTAAACCCCAATAAAACCTGCCAGCCTAAAAAAAACTTTACAAATAAAAAGCAGAGAAACTGCGAATACTGAAAATCTGAAACAAGAACAGAAAATACTGGAAACATACAGCAGCTCACTCAGCATCTTTAGAGATTAATAAAAGGTCGATTTAATCTTGGCCTGCCTAGTGGAGTGGAGTGATAGCAGAGTTAAAATAGTTATAGTGAATTTACAATCCCATATTTTCTGGGGTGCCCAGCTTAATCAGGTGGGCGCCTCATTAATACGTGCAAATCAAGGTCCTATGAAGTAAGTCGGACCACAATGCAAATTCAATGGAGAACTGGGTGGAGCATGCGTCATGCACAGTCCACCCAGTTAGTGCAACTACTATGGACAAGTGAAGAGGAAGAGGCCCCAAAAAGGTAAGTGCAAAACAATTTTTGTGTGACAGGGAGGTCTGAGCTCCAGGAGAATACTCTTCTCCCTCCCACAGGGTTGGTTTTTCCCCTCCCCCTGTACCTACCTGCCTGACGGCTAGGTCAGCCTCCGGGCTGCCAGATAATTGCATCAGCCTGGAGCCAGTGAGCTATAGTGGGACACCCATTCGGCGGCATGGTAATGAGGCCCAACCCTCAAAATGGAATGGACCTCCAGCCAGCAGGAACAAGTGGCTGTCCTCACGATCTAACTGACCGGCTGCCCAAGAGTTATAGCTATCCTATAATGTCGTTCAGAACATTTTGATGAACAACACTGTCCAAAATGTTAACCTGTCTTTTTTTTCTACAGATGCTGACTGACCCACTGTGTTTCTAGCATGTTCTGTTTTTGTTTTAAAAGTAATATTTTTTGATGTAATGTATTACTGTACAGTAGACTACAAGTGATTTATAAATGAATGTTTTTTGAATTCTTCAAATGTTTTTGTTTTAAGGTTCTTGTCCCCGAGAATGAGACTGAAGCAGTAATAGAATCCTGCAGCAGCTCTGTTGCTGTGAAGGGTACCGTACGCTGTAGAGCTTATCTCCATGGCAGTAAAACAAAAGTAAAAGATGCCATACAGGTACGGTGTCTATAAGCAAGATTATTTGGGTTCTTAGACAGGAGTTTTTCACCCTCAACTAAAACATTCTGAACAACATAAAATATAAATGCAGGCAAGCTCTTCTACACTTTTTAATTTGTTGCCTGGTGTAACATCATTTTACACCTGCAGAGAATGATCTGGATTTGGGTCATACAAGTATGCTATTTACGTAGATTAATTTTACAACCAGTATAGATAGTCTCTAAGTGGAGATGCACAAAAGATTTACATTGGCCATACTCCTTTAAAGAGCATTTATGCTGATGTTTTGAGGTTGAAAGTTTTCAGATATTTCTTACTTTTATTATAATACACATTCCATAGGTGTACCAACAGGAAGATGAAAGTGATTTATGTGCCATGAAGAGTCTTCCTTCACTTTTGTATTGTCCTGTTCATTTGTCAACTTTCTTTGGTGTAAGATACAAGTGTGAGCTTGTGAACTTTTTACCATATAAGAGAAATAGCTTAAAACAAAGAAACTACATCACCCTTATTGTTTCTGTTTCTTCTAATTTTGGTGAAATACTTTTCTACCTGGACTTTGCTTTCTGTCTTCAAATCCTGAGCTGCCGGAACATTATCCTTTCTACCCACACTACACCTCTTGGTAAATTACGCTGGTTTGTGAAAATGAGATAATTGCAGTTTACAGCATAGAAAGGGACAAAGCTGAGAAGAACTCCACATTTTGTCCAACATCGCAGTCTTTTTAGGAACATAGGAATATGTAACCTGCATCGACATTCACATTTTGCCTGCAACCTGATGTGCTTAATCAGGAACAAATTATAGATGCTATTGCATCCAGTCTTCTTAAAGGAAAGGCAAAGATATGTTGTAATACGGGCTTTTTGAGAATTCAACACTGAAAAAGGTGTCATTGTAAATCTTTTTTGGGGCTAACATGAACACTGGTGATATCCTAAATTTCAGAGGTTTTGTGGTCACAGAGATAGTCACTAATGGGATCACGGATCAGAAGAGGTCCTCTCTCCCTCCCAAGTGTTCAGAGTGAAACTTTTCTTCAGATGTTCACAAGCTCTCGCATAAAATCCATAGATTCATGCTAGAAACATTGTTCCTTGAACATTATAAGACAACCAGTGAGATGACACACCAGCTTCCCCATCAGTACGTATGCATATATATTTCAAGCAAGACTTGTATGGCTGAGATACGTCCCTTGAAGAATTTTTTTCAGGGGAGGAATAAAAAAAATTAAAGGACTTGAACCCAGCAGAAGTACAAAATACTAGATCAAATCCTGGGTAAATTTAGCATCTCAAAAACCTCAGATAGCCAGTCTGCATCTGACCCTCAACATGGTTTCAGGTGTCTACCATTTCTGTGGGCAAAATCCAATACATGGTTATCTACCATCAATAAATAATCTCCTGCCTATCAGAATACACAAATTGTACAGATCATGAGTTTGCATTAAGGTTTTACAAAGCACTCTATTGAATCCATAGTTTCATCCCAGATGTGGAATGAGATAGCTGCATAAATGCATTTTCTAGAGATCTGGAATAAAGAACCTTATGCCTGCCAACTGGATGCCATCAGGTTGTGCTTCATAAGAGCAGCCTGAATTGCCACATACAAGGTGTATCATAGTAGGTACAGCACAGGAGGAGGCCATTCGGCCCATCATCCGGTGCCAGCTCTTTGAAAGAGCTATCCATTTAGTCCCATTCCTCTGCTCTTTCCCCATAGCCCTGTAATTTTTTTCCATTCAGGTATTTATCTAATTCCCTTTTGAAAGTTACTATTGAATCTGCTTCCACCACCCTTTCAGGTAATGCATTCCAGATCATTGCAACTCGCTGCATAAAAAAATGTTTCCTCATGTCGCTTCTGACTCTCTTGCTGATCACCTTAAGTCTGTGTCCTCTGGTTACTGACTCTTCTGCCACTGGAAACAGTTTCTCTTTATTTACTTTATCAAAACCATTAATGATTTTGAACACCACCCTCAAATCTCCCCGTAACCTTCACTGTTCTAAGGAGAACAATGCCAGATTTTCCAGTCTCTCCACGTAACTGAAGTCCCTCATCCATGGCACCATTCTAGTAAATCTCTTCTGCACCCTCTCTAAGGCCTTGACATCCTAAAGTATGCAGCCCAGAATTGAACACAATACCTCAGCTGAGGCCTAACCAGTATTTTATAAAGGTTTAATATAATTTCCTTGCTTTTGTGCCTCTATTAATAAAGTCCAGGATCCCATATTCTTTTTTAACAACATTCTCAACTTGTCCTGCCACTTTCAAAGATTTGTGTAGGTGCACCCCCAGGTCTCTCTGTTCCTGCACCCCCTTTAAAATTGTACCATTTAGTTTATATTGCCTCTCCTCATTCTTCCTACCAAAATGCATCACGTCACACTTCTTTGCATTAAATTTCATCTGCCACATGTCTGCCCACTTCACCAGTCTGTCTATGCTCTCTTGAAGTCTGTTACTATACTCCTCACTGTTTACTACACTTCCAAGTTTTTACTACATTTCCGAGTTTCACGTATTCTATACACTTTGAAATTATACCCTCTATACCCAAGTGCAGGTCATTAATATATATCGAGAAGAGCAGTGATCCTAATACTGATCCCGAGGGAACACCACTGTATTCTTCCCACCAGTCTGAAAAATAATCGTTCACCACTACTCTCTGCTTTCTGTCCCTTAGCCAATTTTGTATCCACGCTGCCACTGTTCCTTTAATCCCGTGGGTTTTAATTTTGCTAACAAGTCTATCATGTGGTACTTTATCAAATGCTTTTGAAAGTCCATATACACATCAACCGCATTACCCTCATCAACCCTCTCTGTTACTTCTTCCAAGAACTCAATCAAGTTAGCAAACACAATTTTCCTTTAACAAATCCGTGCTGACTTTCATTTATTAGCTCATACTTTTCCAAGTGCCAATTAATTTTGTCCCGGATTATTGTCTCTAAAAGTTTCCCCACCACCAATGTTAGGCTAACTGGCCTGCAATTACCGGGTTTATCCATTTCCCCTTATTTGAACAGGAGTGTAACATTTGCAATCCTCTGGCACCGTCCCCATTTTAATCTCTATATCTTTAGTCATCCCGGGTGCTCTAGTTTTGGATGCCCTTCCTTTTCCTCTCGTAGGGATGTGCCTACTCTGTATCCGAACTAACTCTTCCTTGAAGGCCTCCTGTTGTTCAATTACTGTTTTGCCTACCAATTGCTAATTCCAATCCAACTGGGCAAGATCCCTTTTTAACTTATAAAGTGAAGGGCAAGGCTGGTAGAAGTAGGGAACCTTGGATGACTCGGGAGATTGAGGCACTAGTCAAAAATAAGAAGGAGGCATATGACATGCATAGGCAGCTGGGATCAAGTGGATCCCTTGAAGAGTATAGAGATTGCCGGAGTAGAGTTAAGAGAGAAATCAGGAGGGCAAAAAGGGGATATGAGATTGCTTTGGCAGATCAGGCAAAGGTGAATCCAAAGAGCTTCTACAAATACATAAAGGGCAAAAGGGTAACTAGGGAGAGAGTAGGGCCTCTTAAGGATCAACAAGGTCATCTATGTGCGGAACCACAAGAGATGGGTGAGATCCTGAATGAATATTTCACATCGGTATTTACGGTTGAGAAAGGCATGGATGTTAGGGAACTTGGGGAAATAAATAGTGATGTCTTGAGGAGTGTACATATTACAGAGAGGGAGGTGCTGGAAGTCTTAACGCGCATCAAGGTAGATAAATCTCCGGGACCTGATGAAATGTATCCCAGGACGTTATGGGAGGTTAGGGAGGAAATTGCGGGTCCCCTAGCAGAGATATTTGAATCATCCACCGCTACAGGTGAGGTGCCTGAAGATTGGAGGGTAGCAAATGTTGTACCTTTGTTTAAGAAGGGCGGCAGGGAAAAGCCTGGGAACTACAGACCAGTGAGCCTGACATCTGTAGTGGGTAAGTTGTTAGAGGGTATTCTGAGGGACAGAATCTACAGGCATTTGGAGAGGCAGGGACTAATTAGGAACAGTCAGCATGGTTTTGTGAGAGGAAAATCATGTCTCACGAATTTGATTGAGTTTTTTGAAGGGGTAACCAAGAAGATAGATGAGGGCTGTGCAGTAGACGTGGTCTACATGGACTTCAGCAAAGCATTTGACAAGGTACCGCATGGTAGGTTGTTACATAAGGTTAAATCTCATGGGATCCAAGGTGAGGTAGCCAATTGGATACAAAATTGGCTTGACGACAGAAGACAGAGGGTGGTTGTCGAGGGTTGTTTTTCAAACTGGATGCCTGTGTCCAGCGGTGTGCCTCAGGGATCGGTGCTGGGTCCGCTGTTATTTGTTATTTATATTAATGATTTGGATGAGAATTTAGGAGGCATGGTTAGTAAGTTTGCAGATGACACCAAGATTGGTGGCATTGTGGACAGTGAAGAAGGTTATCTAGGATTGCAACGGGATCTTGATAAATTGGGCCAGTGGGCCGATGAATGGCAGATGGAGTTTAATTTAGATAAATGTGAGGTGCTGCATTTTGGTAGATCGAATCGGGCCAGGACCTACTCCGTTAATGGTAGGGCGTTGGGGAGAGTTATAGAACAAAGAGATCTAGGAGTACAGATTCATAGCTCCTTGAAAGTGGAGTCACAGGTGGATAGGGTGGTGAAGAAGGCATTCAGCATGCTTGGTTTCATTGGTCAGAACATTGAATGCAGGAGTTGGGATGTCTTGTTGAAGTTGTACAGGGCATTGGTGAGGCCACACTTGGAGTACTGTGTACAGTTCTGGTCACCCTATTATAGAAAGGATATTATTAAACTAGAAAGAGTGCAGAAAAGATTTACTAGGATGCTACCGGGACTTGATGGTTTGACTTACAGGGAGAGGTTAGACAGACTGGGACTTTATTCTCTGGAGAGTAGGAGGTTAAGGGGTGATCTTATAGAAGTCTATAAAATAATGAGGGGCATAGATAAGGTCGATAGTCAAAATCTTTTCCCAAAGGTAGGGGAGTCTATAATGAGGGGGCACAGATTTAAGGTGAGAGGGGAGAGATACAAAAGGATCCAGAGGGGCAATTTTTTCACTCAAAGGGTGGTGAGTGTCTGGAACGAGCTGCCAGAGGCAGTAGTAGAGGCGGGTACAATTTTGTCTTTTAAAAAGCATTTGGACAGTTACATGGGGAAGATGGGTATCGAGGGATATGGGCCAAGTGCAGGCAATTGGGACTAGCTTAGTGGTATAAACTGGGCGACATGGACATGTTGGGCCGAAGGGCCTGTTTCCATGTTGTAACTTCTATGATTCTATGATTCTAAGTATTTTCACATTTGCCTGTTCCTTGTGCTTTTCCATAACTATTCGAAACCTAATGATATTATGATCACTTTTCCCCAAATGCTTCCCCACTGAAACATGCTCCACCTGCCCCACTTCATTCCCCAGAACTAGATCTAGCACTGTTTCCTTCCTGCTTGGGCTGGAAACACACTGTTCCAGAAAGTTCTCTTGAACATTTCAGGAATTCCTCCCCCTCTTTGCCCTTTACACTGTTACTATCCCAGTCTATTTTGGGATTATTGAAGTCTCCCATTATCACTAATCTATTGTTCTTGCATCTTTCTATAATTTGCCTGCAAATTTGTTTCTCTGTCTCCTTCCCACTATTTGGTGGCCTATATTATACACCCATTAGCGTAATAGCTCCTCTATTGTTCCTTAATTCTAACCAAATAGATTCTGTCTCTGACCTCTCAACTACATTATCTCTTTTCAGAGCTATAATAGTTTATTTGATCAATACTGCCACCCCCCTCCTTTCTTTCCTTCCCTATCTTTCCTGAATACCTTGTAGCCAGGAATATTAAGTACCCAATCCTTCCCTTCTTTGAGCCAGGTCTCTGTTATTGCCACTAAATCATAGTCCCATGAGGCGACTTGAGCCTGCAACTCACCAACCTTATTTAGCACGCTACGTGCATTTACACACATGCACTCCAAACTCATCTTAGACTGCCTCGCATTTGCCTCCTGTCTGATCCCTCCTATTTCTGAACTATTCTTTACTGTAGTGCTATTTGCCTCTCCCAATCCTCTGTGCACCTTGTTTCTCCTCTTTAATGTTTCATCCTGGTGCCTATCACCCTGCCAAATTAGTTTAACCCTCCCCCATAGAACTAGTTAACCTCCCCGCGAGGACACTGGCCCCAGCTCTGTTGAGGTGCAACCCGTCAATCTTGACCAGATACCTCAAGCCCCAAAACTGCTCCTAATGCACCAGGAATCTGAAGCCCTCCCTCCTGCACCATTGCTCCAGCCACGCATTAACCTGTCTTATCCTATTATTCCTATACTTACTAGCACGTGGCACTGGGAGTAATCCAGAGATTACTACCTTTTGAGGTTCTCCTTTTTACTGGGAAAATTTTTCCCACCAACAAATAGGTTTACTCTTTATCTTAGTGCAAGAACTCCTCGCACAAATGCAAGAGACTTACAGGTAAAATGCTTCAAATAGCCTGCCTGAATATCTAAAGTGTCTTATTGATATGGGGATCCAGGTCTCACGTAATACTATTTGTCTACACGGAAGTTCCTGGTTTAAAATATCAGAAGTACCACTAGCATTCAAAACTCGTTGTCCAGCTTGCCCTTTGATAGTTTAAAAAAAAACACTCTTTTGGGCAGAATCCAACCAACTGTGAAGAGTTTTTGGTCTGAATGCCTTTAACAATACATTGTTGAAGTCACAGTGCTGTTCTTTTGTCACACTGGGTTAAGCACAGCGAGTAATGGAGGACCATTTAAGCAACTCATTATTTGATAAACAAGCACAAATACTAAAAATTATAAGCATTTTAAGGCATAATTCAACATCAGTACTGGACGACAGTTCTTCTCTTGCCAAAATGTAGGTACTCTAAATGGTTGATGAGCTCTGCTCATAATTTTATCTTCTAGTCACTAGCCACCAAGCTATTCTCAGTTAAGTTGCCACAAACAAAACATTCATTCATGCTTAATTATAAAATAAATTTCAACAGACTTATTTCAACTGCAAGACCTGCAATGTTTGTTTTACATGTCTTCATTTTTCATTTTCCACTTCATTTTTCTAAACATACTTCCAGTTAATTTTATGTAATTTTGTCCCCAGTCCTTAAGAACTGATGACTTCAGAAAAAGCAGACTGTAGTATGATGTTTGCCATTTGATCAATATTTTTGCTTTTAAGCACAGAATAATGGATGGACTTTAATAACTTTGGACTTTGTTGAAAAATAGAGTATTATGTATTTCCTATAATTACAATTAAAATTTAATAGCTAATCAAAACAACTCATTTTTTCCCAGTCACTAAAAAGAGATGTGCTGAACACTGTGTTTATCCGCTGTGAAATGGTATTTGAGGATCAAATTCTGAACAAAAATGTTGGTAAGTAACTGAGACCCCATTGTTTTCTCCCCATCTTCTTTAGCACAGTAATGTCTGTATTAGATTCTAACCATTTTTTTAATATGTTGTGTGACCAGAGCAATATTCAGGAATATTAGTGGTGTTTTGACGTCTGTGATGAGCAGTTGAGATTTTACTATTGCATTATGTCTGCTTAACATTAATGTCATACAGGGATATCAGGAGCTCCTCACGAGCAGCATAATTAGCAACACAACTCACCACACTTTATGATGAGTTATGTTATTCTTGATTTCCTAGTATTTGCTGTCCTAGTGCTGCCTCAAAGCTATACTTGTCAGTTGTTTAATGATTAACTGATTGTCATCGTCCTGGTGGATAGTGCAGATAGGATCACGTCACCTGCATAATAGATGGAAGATTGGGACTGAATCAACCCTCGGTGATACACTATTGATACCTGAGCCAGGCAGGTCTGCAATATTCCAGGACATTGTTGATAATTGATCAGCCACCCTGACTCATTAATAAGTCTTGGGGGGTAGATCTGTCATAGGGGGTGGCATCCTTTGCATTCAGCTCCAGATAACCCTGCAAAGTCAATGCCCCAACAGCTAGGTTGGCCATAGCTAGACAAACAAACAGTGAGAAGCTTACCAGTGCTGTGTGGTAAATGGTGCCGTTCTAGTTGATTAAGCTCCAGCAATACTACTATGCACAGTTGGGAGTCCCTAAGCCTTGGCTGTTGCCCAAGCTATTCCTAATCTCTCTAAATTCAGGTAAGTGTGGCGTATTCTTACAGGGAGAGATTGTCTGCTCTATTTCAGGCAAACAAAAACTCTACCTGTGTGAATTTCTTAGCAGGTCCGTTTGGAACTCTTATGCATAGTGATAGGTCTATGCATGTGTCAGGTATTTGGCAAACCAGAAAAAAAAAGAATACTGTGGCTCAGAAGGCGTGTAGTTATACTAGGACTGGGAAGGCAGGCCATCTGATGGTAGTAATGAAAAGTTAATGAATTTCAATTACAGGGATCTAGATAATTTACATAGGGTGAACCACATAAGGTATATACAGAATTTTTTTGAAATATGTTAATGCATTGCAAGAAGTATTAGAAATAAAATCCTGTATTTACAGACATATGCTTCATGGAAACTTAGATGTAATTGGTATCTCCTGAAATCTGGTTGGATAATAGTGATGGATCAGAAGTGCAATTTAAAGATTATGTAAAGATAGGTTGGGTCACAAAGGAGGATGTATAGCTTTATTTGTAAAAGAGGACATAATTGTGAGTCTGTAATTGTGAGGAAACAGTTAGAGCATGAAGGTGGTCCAAGGTTGATCTTCCATTGCCATCCTTTGCCCTTTCTCCTCCAACCTCCTTTCTTCCACTATTTAAGTTCCTCTGACTCTAATAGTGGGTGCATTTTAGCCCAATTTACAAGTTCAAGCTGCAAGTTTAAAGTTATCTGTGCTCAGCCCACTGCCCATTCCAGGACCCTGCTTGTTCTTTGTTTTCACTGAGCCCTGGAACTCTGTTCAAATATGGCTTCCCAACTCCTGGACTTCTCTGCCATTAGGACGATGCTGCGCCACTGGACTACACTGTAAGACTCAGCTGCTATGACTCTGATCTGCTATTCGGTTGCTTCAAGTTTTAGAGTAACTTTGTCTAGCCTACAACCCATCCTGCTGCTGTTACCTGCTGAGCTTCTGACTGTCCTTCAGTGCACTACTGGTTTTCAGCTTTATTTTGCTACTGGCCAGAAATTCACTTCTCCTGGGCCGAAGTCCATTTCTCCACCGCTTCTGGATCTTACAGTGACCTACAACTTCGCCACCGTTTTCTATGGAGACTGTATTCTATGCTGGGTCGTCTCAATTCTATTAGCTAGTCTGCTGCTGCATCCTCAGTTTTCTACTCCTCTGACAGGAATTTTTCACTCTACGCTGAGCTGCCTCTGATCTGTTTCTGCTGGTTCCCACCCTGCTCTGGATTCTGCTCCACTGCTGCTGAATGACCTTTGCTTTACCGCTTTCGACCTTCTTCTGACTGTCGCTGACTCCATTACATCCATCCGCTGCTATACAGGATCCGTTGGTGTATACTACTAATCACCGAGGCCACTACTCACCTCCACTGGATCAACCTATGCTGCCCCATGACAGATTCTCCACATCTCCTTGGCTTTTCATTTTCCACGGATTTACCTCTAGCAGTGCGTCCTCCAATACTCTATCCTTCAAATGGCTCCTGGATTCACTTGTCCTCCATGTCTGTCTCCGAACGTGGACATCAGTTTGTTGATACTCCACCCTATCTAGGTCAATTTCTTCCCCCCATAGGACTGCTGACTTTAACTTTGGACTCCCTCCTATTGTCTCCTCTCTATTCTCCGTTTACTATCAGGACGTATCTATCCTAATCTTTGCCATGCCTATGTAACCTGAGTTTCCCCGTGTCAATTCACTTTCGTATTTTGGCTGCTGCTCCAACACAAGCCCATCACTTCTATCTCCCTTTTTCTTCTTCTCTCTTTACCCCTCTTATGCCCTTCTTTCCTGCCGTCATATCTCCTTTCATTTCTCCCCTCTTGGGTACTCTGCACCCCAAATCCTTACACCAACCCTTCACTACTCCTCGGCCTTCCACCTCTCCAAATCGCTCTTCTCCTTTAAGACCCTCCTTAGAATCCACCTCTTTAACCAAGTGTTTACTGACCCCAAATAATATCTCTTTCTTTAGCTAAGTTTCCATTTTTCTTCACGCCTCAGAAGCACTGTGGGACATATTTTTTTCACATTAAGGTACTATATAAATGCAAGTTGTTGTATAAAAGATTCAGTTGTCAAGAAAATAGGGGCAAGCAGTTGAGGATAACTAAAACCAGTGTTAGGAATCGTAAAATGACATTAGAGACCCAATTTTATAAATGTGCACTACGTGCTGAGGGAAGGGGTAAGAGCCATGTCTTCCAGCCACACACATTGGAAAATCACAGGTGTGTTGACCACAATTTTCCAACCTTTAATTTTAATGATGGGTAAAGTATGAGCTGTGCACCTGTGATTTCCCAATATATGCAGCCAATGAGCAAGACTCCCCGGTTTGACTTTGATGTTGGGCAAGCTGTTGAACAGCATTATAGGGGTAGTGACATTTAATCATTTAGAAGAATTAGGGTGTAGTAGGAATTCTTTGAGGAAGTGACTAGAATTATGGACAAAGATAGTCTGATTGATGTTCTACACCTTAAATTCCAAAAAGCATTTGATAAAATGCTGCATAGCTGGCTATGAGAACAAAGTGAATGGGCTTTTATGTGTCATTTAATGTGGACAAATACATTGTCATGGACTTGGCGTTGGGAAACTCCAGGCATATATTTACTCTACAGGGGTATCTGTTAAAGGGAACTGATCAAGACAGAGACTTGGGGCTCGATTTTACACGTAAATTGCGGGTGCGTTGGGGGCTGCGAAAATTGCAGAAATGCAGAGCGGGTTCGGAAGCCGGCTCTAACCCGCCGACTCCCGAGTTCCCCACAGATGCACCTGTGTGCGCGCGGGTGTCCCGAATCCAGAAGTCCCACCGGCAATTAAAGGCGGCGGGATGATAGTTAAAGAGCCAAATGTACCTCATTGAGGTACTTAAGGCACTTTACTTGTGACATATTAGGTAGTTAGAATGATTTTTAACTTACCCGGGTGACATTCCCACGGCTTCTGATCCATGCCTGGTGAAACCAGGCGTGAAGGGCCGGATCAGGCAAAATGAAACAAAATAAATTAAATAAAAAAAACATTGCACAAAGTTAAAACACAAAATCAACCTACCTATCAACCCTGCTCCGATGTCCAATGTCTCCCGTTCCGATCTTCCCCTCTTCACCCCCCACCTATGTCTCCCCGATCTCCCCCACTTCTCCCCTCGAATCAGGCTGGCTGTCGAGCTTAAAACCTGGAAAGAACTTTAATCACCATCAACTACGATGCGATCGCATTGGAAACGGTAAGTTTTGTTTATTTGGGTTTGCCACGTGCCTTCATCCCCACCCCACTGCCAACCTGCCACCATTTCAAAATTGAGCCCTTGATGTTGGTGTTGTTTACTTGTTAAAGATGCCGAAGCAGTGTAAAGTGGCTGTAGGGAAAGCAAATCAGATTTTAGCTTATTATTAGAACCATTGAATATAAGACTCTGGTACATCCACTTTTGAAGTTTTGGTTCCTGCAATTGATGAAAGATACCGAGGCTCTGAAGAGGAGGACAGTTAGGATGGCACCAAATTTTAAAGCTTTGTTATGAGGATAAAGTCCAAGAAATAGGATTATTTATTTTGGATTGGAAACATGTATTTAAGGGGATATGACCTAAGATTTTAAAATGAGGAAGGGTTGGAGAGCTTGTTTGGATGGATAGAGATGGTATGATTTGGGGAGAGAGTAGGATTCATTTTGGATTGTTCTGGCAAAGATATGATGAGCCGAATGGCCCCCCTGTTTGCTGCATAGTTCTGTCGCCCCATTCTTTTAAATTTCACTTGCACACAATTTTCCACTTCCAGTACTAGTGTGCTGCTCTACATCGATCCTAATCTGCACCCGAAGCTACACTAATGAGCTGACCTTGGAAACTGAGTACAAACAAAACACTTCCACCTAAGTCGTTCTAAACTGTGCCAATAGCAGAAAATTTAGGCCTTTGTGTCTTGCGTGCACACACGGGTACTCTTGGACACGTGAGCGCTGTCTTTCCTTCTTGCATGTGCACTTTTGCCCTGAGTTCATGCTCATTCCTTTGCACTTATCTATCTCTCTCTAACTATCTCTCTCCCTCTCTCTCTCTCTTTGGACTGTTATTGTGTCATTTGGAACAGAGAAATTCAAATCCAAAGTTCGCTATCGCTTGCTGAACAGGTGTTACAGCACACATTAGATTATGTACTTTGCTTCACATGTCTTAAGTATTGTCTATGGTGAAGGTATAACATAATTGTCTCATTCAAACGTTAACTCCATTTCCTGTTCTTCACTAGGTGGTGATTCTGTAAGCCACAAAGCTCCACATAGGGTGTTTGCCTCAATCTTGCCTTCCGGTGTTGCTTTTTGTGACTACGGGTTTACAGATGAGGGAAGTAAGGATCTGGAAGATCGTTATAAGGAGCTGCTGGATTATGACCTACATCCAGCACAATTGGATAGGACAGAGGAAATCTTGTTGGGTGAGTCGTTTATCTTCCTTTACCATAAAAATATATTGCAGACTGTATTCCTTTAAAATGTAGATATATTGTGGACTGGTTATGACAATATAGTTACTTGCAGTTACATTGTTGTGTGCATCCATATTAAAAAGACCTGTCAAAGCCCTGAAATAGAACTCCATTCAAGCTTATGTTTTGAGCTCGTTGAATGACCTAATTGATAATAATGATGCCTTCCTTATTATAGCATTTGATTGAGTAGTAGGAAATTAAGTCATGATTAAGAAGTTTGCAGAGATAGTTACTTATTATAAAACTTGATTGAGGATAATCTATGCAGATTTGGGGAGACTTATCGGTTAGCATTAAATCGGCTTTGTTGGCGAGTTGGGAGATTCTTATGGGAGCACTGCAACTTTATCTTTTCACGTTAGCATCCAGTAATATTGATTTTAAAAGGTTGTTACAGATGTCTTAATTATTCTTCGCCAATTTGTCCAGATTAGCATGGGTAAGGTAAGAAATGCAGCCAAGAAAATTTGAAGACCAGGTGATTTTCTAAGCAGAATTGCAATGCATTGCTGTAGTGATGGCACAGTCATATTCAAACATAGATTAAGACTGCAATAACATTAGCATTGAGCACATCAGTTGCATCCCAAGTAGTCCACTGGTTCCCTATATTGCACCATTCAAGAACAATATTCATTTGCTGGGTGTGAGATAAAGGGAGGGGGAGGATACACCTTGGTCAACTAAGGGGAAACTTCTTTTGGAAGTGATAGTGATGGGGGATGAGCAGTGAAGTATGTTGGATTATGGCGAAAGGTTGGAAAAGGAATCTATAGCCTTGAAAGGAACCAAACAAGAGAGCAAATAAAGATATATGAACAATAAAAGTAATAAAAAAGATCTGGAACACTATTTCAAGTTAAATTATGACTGTAGGGAAGGTGAATGAAGGTACAAACTAGTGAAGACACGTTTGGTGCTGTTCTTAGAAAATAATTTTTGCAGAATACCTGAACTAGTATTCTGAGAAGAGGAGGCAAGTCAAGATTTCTAAGGAAGAACAAGCTAGATGGATCAAATGACTTCCCTTATTTGTACTTATCTTTGATGTCTAATGTACTATACTTTCCAGGTTTCGGATCACTACCTCAAAGTTGTGGTTCATTGATTCTTTCTGATCGGGAGTGTAGCCGTAGACATAGGTAGTTATGTCTTTTGGTAAATGGTAGAAATTTATGCATTTGGATCTGAAGTATATATTGTTTAACTCACTCAGTTTTGGTCTTCAAGTTAACTTGTCCTGTAATGACGTTGTGGCCTCTGAGAATTATTCTGAATTGCACAGGTAGTGAGTAAGGCTATTTGTACCCATAGTTTTCTGTCTTGATGGGACTATTACGAACTTTGTGCTGTACCAGATAAATATCTTGTGCCGTGTGCCAATGACCATTTTCATTCTTGAGTCCTCACTTCCTATTTGCTGAAGTTCTTATATGCATAGTACCAAGTAAAGCAAAGTTGCCCAGGGTTAAACAGAATATCCGTGTTGCTATCATTTGCTGACAGGAAATGACATGAGCCCCCTCATATTCTCATAGACCATATAGCTTAGGGTCTAACATACGAATCAGATTTATTAAAAGTATACAGGTCAACACAGCAGATTCCACTAGATTACAATATTTAACTTGCAACTCCTTGGTTCACAAAGTAATAACCCTGAACCTTGATCAGCTCCCATGACACAAAACTTATACATGAGGTTAAGACTACCATATGAAACCTTCATGAGCTCACTTTCACAACGATCAAAGTAGTGTAGCTAACGAGCAGAGATTTGTTCAGGGTTATAGCCCTTGCTGCTGCTTTGTTCTCAGAAGACAAGCGATAGAGATGTTGGAAGAACTAGTTCATTGGCCAGCATAAGACCTTTCTATGTGGCTAGCAATTGCTGTCAGGTCATTAAGCAGGACACAGCTCAGACAGCACCGATGTTTCTGGTTCAAGGCTCCAAAATCTATTTGTCTAAATGGTTTGACACAAACAAACAAGCATTCCAATACATTGCAATCACAGTTCTCCTTATGTGAGAGAGACTCCTTCAACAAAGTCACACAACTTAGTTGGGCTTCTTTTTTTACACTCAGGTTCTCTCACCTCTAAAGAAAGGCCGCTGATACCCATATTATGCACAATATAAAAAATGTAAAAAGAAAGTAAATAGAACCCATACAATCATTTCTCTTGTATTTTAAAGGTTTACCAGTTTCCTTCCAGGATTTGGTGGTGGCTTACTTGCTGTTTTCTCTACAATGTTATACATACAGTTTTGACAAAAAGAAAGTTCTTAAGGATATTTTATTACACTGTTCTTCCCCCTTCAGTTGTAGAGATAAGTCCCGAAGTGATTACATGCTATTGGCATGAAATTCCTGTTGACTTTGTTCCAAACGTCTAGGCATGTCATCTTAGAGCTTCAGAGGCCCTGCATACCTCCTCCCCAAGTAGTTGAACAATAGATATCTGAACCTGGACAACCACCCCCCCTCTTCATCAGCCATCTCATCATCAGCTGAACTCTTTGCTGCATATGCATAGTATGAAATCTGTTACCGCAGCAAACTACGACATTATATAACCTTGAATTTTTTGAAGAACTTTGGTCCACAATCTTGTAATTGGCTGCCATTTTTCTTCTCTCATGTCTTCGTTGAAGGCCGAATATCAGCAGTATGGTGCCGAGCAAAGATCATTGGCTTACTTAAGCCAGGCAAGGACCGAGAGATAGTAGCGAGCTACCGACCAATCTCCCTCCTGAGTGCTTGTTATAAGATGCTCAAGCGACTGGGCCCCAAGTGTATATCTCCAGTCATCAGTGCCGCGCTGAGCCCATACCAACTGATTTCCACCATGGCTGCAGCAATTGTAACCAATTACTTGTCCTAACAATTTCATTGCAAATGGCTTTGAGAAAAACCTCAAGACTGGTGTTATCTTCTTCAATCTAACAGCAGCCTATTAGACTATTTAGCATACTAGTCTTCTGATGCAAACATCGAGAGTTCTGCCACCTGCTTGGTTGCATTACCGCCACGGGATCGACATTTCATGGTTCGTATGGCCAATCGCACCAGCTCGTGAAGATACTAAATCAGTGGCCTTCCCCAGGAATCAGTTCTAGCACCACTCATTTTTAATCTATACATAAGTGACCTGCCTGCGACCAGGTCGCAGAATGTCATCTATGCTAATGATGGTGCCTTTGCTACTCAAGCTAGTGACCTTCCCACCCTGGAAACCACAATCGCTAATAATATGAAACTTCAACCAAGTACCGCAAAGACTCTGTCCTCCATCTTTTATTTGCACAATGTTAGTGCCTCTCGTGAACTCGCTGACATCTTAAAAGGTCAAGTTCTCAAATATGATGCTTACCCTGTTTACTTGGGCATCACCCTCATAATCAACCTTCAAAAACTTTCTACTGAAAATGGCTGAGAAAGTCAAAACCCTAAACAACCTAATCGCCAAATGTGCTGGATCTAGCTACAGAGCAAATGGCTCCAATGTGTTCCATCTGCTCTCACACTCTGCTAATCCAGTTGCAGAACATTGCGCACCAGTTTGGGCTTGCTCACCACAAATCAAGCTGGTGTATGCTAAACTGCATGCTACTATGTGCCGTGTGTCATGCATATTGCACCCTACTCCCCTCCCGTGGTTACCAGTCCTCTGCAACAAAGCTGCTCCACATCTTTGGCGTTTAGAAGCAGGAGCAAAATTGGTGAATAGACTTTGTGACAAAATCATGTTGCCAACTTATTCTGACTTGTTCTATCCACCAATAGCCCGACACACTTTGTGGCACCCAATATAGTCAATCTTTCCTGATTCCTTTGACGTTTCCTTACGAACTTGCTAACGTGAGTAGTGGACAGCAGATGCTCCTATAAATCACAATATCGCTTCCACCCCTATAGACCGTCAACCATGATTCAACTGGCCATGTCATAATTGGGCCTTTCTCAACTGCTTTTGAACTGGACAGGGACAGTGCACCTCAAATTGACACCAATAGGGTCTTTGTGACGACAACAAACATCATTGCGGACAAATACAAGCCATGTCCCACATCATTGAATCATGTCCACTAACTAAACTATCTGTTAGCCTATGCGCTTTGCACGCTGGTGATGATAATGTTCTAAACTGGTTGAAATTATATGTCGAATCTGCATACGTTAAGTAATAAATAATTTGTAGCCGCTCCAGATTGCTGTGAAGGGGCTTTAAGTATTGTGTTGAATGCCCTTTGTTTTTGCTTACCAACACTCCTTCCCTTCGCAGTTACTTTAACAGAGTGTTACTTAGTGGATAAGTGACTACCAAGCTTTAGCTCTCCAGTGTTAGTTTATTTTTACTTAAGCTGCAAAGGCAAGAAATTTTTGGCCATGTCATCTGCCATCAAGTCTGTCCTATTTGTAGTCACATTGACTTATCCCTAGACATTGTGGCTGATCACCTGACCTGAAATTTTGAAAGGACTGTACCATTATTCAAGTCTGAAGGGATGTTTTGAATTTAAATATATTTATTTAAGCAAACATTTAATCACACTAAGTACTTTTGCAGAGATATCTGGTAGAGAAGTCAAGATAAAATTTTGCATATTTCTTGGCCTCCACGATTAGAATCCAGACACTAAACAGATGCTAAAGTTAAAGAGTTGCTCCCCATGTTATATGCAGAATTGTTTTTCCATTAAGGTAACTAATTTATTTCTTTATTTACTTGCCGTAGATAAGAAAAACTCTAGGTAGTTATTTTCCAGAAATCAGTCAAAAAAACATTTACTTCACTCTTCCAGTGAACCCTTACTTCCACTGCTTAGTTATAGCATCACACTGACTCACTGTGAGGAATGCCATGAGATTTGCTAGTATTGATTATAATATATAAGGGTAGTTATGATGGAAATGGGGATACATCCTTCTGCAAGTTATTAGAAAAGTTATAAAAATTCCATTATAAATTCAACAACCCCACATTCCCAGCTTTGAACTTTGTACGAAGGGAGTGCAAATTGGACAATTAAGGCTACAACACAATTAGGACAACATTGTTAGCCCTATATCTGACCCATAGTCCCTTTGAGTGCTCTGCCTGCCTGAAAGACATTATTCATTAAAGAATTGTGTACCTGCCTATTGAGAAAAGATCTGTGGCATCTTCAAATAAACTTACTCAGTGAGGAAAAATATGTTTTTTTTCCTGAGGTATGACTCTGGTCTGGTCTGGACCAGCTATATCCATACGGCAGACCAAGGTTCTTGAGTTCATTCATATCTGCTATATTTCCAGATCACTGTAGCTAGACAGAACTCTGTGAGTGCAAACGGTTGTGCTTACATAAAAAAAAATCAAAGGACTCCGTTTTAAACCGGCTCTGAAAAAAGACCTAGCATCCCAAAATAACTTATGTTCGATTCAGAAGACAGTTTATTAACTAACCTGATAGAGTTTTTTGATGAGGTAACAGAGAGGGTAGATGAGGGCAATACCGTTGATGTGGTGTATATGGACTTTCAAAGGGCGTTTGATGAAGTGCTGCATGGTAGGCTTATCATCATGATTGTGGCCTATGGAATAAAGGGGGCAGTAGCAACATGGATACAGAATTGGCTAAGGACAGGAAACAGAGACTAGTGGGGAATGGTTGTTTTTCGGACTGGAGGGAGGTGTACAGTGGTGTTCCCCAGGGGTCGGTGCTTGGACCACAGCCTTTCTTGATATACATTAATGACTTGTACTTGGATGTACAGGGCACAATTTCAAAATTTGCAGATGACACAAAACTTGGAAGGGTAGTGTAGACTTCAAGAGGATATAGACAGGCTGGTGGCATGGGCAGACACATGGCAGATGAAATTTAACGCAGAAAAATGCGAAGTGATACATTTCGGTAGGAAGAACAAGGAGAGGCAATATAAACTAGAGGGCACAATTCTAAAAGGGGTACATGAACAGAGAGATCTGAGGGTACACGTGCACAAATCGTTGAAGGTGGCAGGGCAAGTTGAAAAAGCGGTTAAAAAAGCACACGGGATCTGGGGCTTTATAAATAGAGGCATAGAATACAAAAGTATGGAAGTCATGATGAACCTTTATAAAATACTGGTTCAGCCACAACTGGAGTATTGTGTCCAGTTCTGGGCACCGTACTTCAGGAAAGATGTGAAGGCCTTAGAGAGGGTGCAGAAGAGATTTACTAGTATGATTTCAGGGATGAGGGACTTTAGTTACGTGGATAGACTGGAGAAGCTGGGTTTGTTCTCCTTGGAACAGAGACGGTTGCGAGGAGATTTGATAGAGGTATTCAAAATCATGAAGGGTCTAGACAGAGTAGATAGAGAGAAACTGTTCCCATTGGCGGAAGGGTCAAGAACCAGAGGACATAGATTTAAGGTGATTGGCAAAAGAACCAAAGGTGACATGAGGAAAAACTTTTTTACACAGCGAGTGGTTAGGATCTGGAATGCACTGCCTGAGGGGGTGGTGGAGGCAGATTCACTCATGGCCTTCAAAAGGGAACTGGATAAGTACTTGAAAGGAAAAATTCGCAGGGCTACGGGGATGGGGCGGGGGAGTGGGACTAGCTGGATTGCTCTTGTATAGAGCCGGCGCGGACTCGATGGGCCGAATGGCCTCCTTACATGTTGTAACTCTATGATTATATTCTGTTAAAATATCCATGCAAGTTAAGTATTGTAGTACTGTTTTATCTGTTGATTTTACTTGCTTCTGTATATATTTCTTTCTCATAATAAATTTGATTTGTAGTCTAGCCGAAATATATGCTCTAGTAATGTAGTGTTTTTCTTCCTATTGGATAAGAGTATGTAATGGGCATCCGTACTACTTCTGATATAAACTCTGTGATAAAAGGGTAGATTTTTAGCCTACAAGTGCGTTACATCCCATTCAGTGCATGCTTACGGTTAAAGTTTGGTTCGTAAAAGGTGCTGGTCAAAATATTGAAGTTGGCATAAGTGGTGAGCATGAGAAAAGAATATTGGGAGATGACCTGATATGTAAAGATAGCAATTAACTGATCTTCATTTCCATTGTATTTTCTACAAAGATGTCTCAACAGTTTTAAAGTTAAATGTCAAAAAGAATAAATGTTTTTATTTATTCCTTTATAAATGTACAAATCCCTCCAAATAAGCATGCCTTTCATTGTTCATAGAAATATTTATCAGAACTTTCAGCTTCAGCGAGGGTGTAAAACAGGCAATGCCAGACTGGCCACCCGTTACACACCCCATTGGGGAAAGAAAAATCAGACAGGGTATATAAAACGGGCAGCGGATCCAATATCACCCGTTTTACACCCTCGTTGAAGTTGAAAGTTCTGCCCATTACCTAGTATATTTAATGTTTATTTTAATTTATAGCTGTCCATTAATAGTGCATATTTTTTTCCTTTTCTAGTACTCACTTCTCTAACATTTTGTTTCATTTTTATTTTGTTTTATACTTGGATGCAACAACTATAGAAGAGTTGGGGATCGACACAAACCCAGGTAAAATTAGAGAGAATGTGGTTTAACAAATGAGAGGTTATGGGTACATCGTTATACAGTGTGAAGAATTCGACATGTCTAGATTTTCTGCGCATTCATAGACAATAGGTGGAAAATCTAGCCCTAAGTGACAATTTTGAGGTAGTGAGAATTAAAACTGCATATTGAAGGTACAAAACATAGTGTATTGCAACAGTGCTGGTATGTTTATGTCATTTGATAAGTCTGGCGTAGAATATAACTTAAAAATGATATTTCTTATGATATCATGTTCTGTTGTAATATTGCATTTCCGGGCAGTGTTGAACGGGGACTTTTTGAAAGGGGCACAGTATGAAACATTATTTCACTTGAGAACCAACCTCCAACATGCTGCGCCACTGAATGATGTGATTCCTCCCATGGTGGGCTCCTGACTTTAATCAAGCCACCATGGTAGGTTGCGAATTGAGGAGCTGGCTACTCCTCAAGGGAGAAAGGAGGGGAACAAAACTACAGGGTCAATACCGCTATAGATTTAAAACCACATCCTCACTTGCTGTATGGATGCTAGGATTGCCCTGCTTCCTAATTCGATTCCAATGCTTTATTTTTGGAGAGCCAGAGAAGGGCAGGGTTTGTTGCTGAGTCCTTTGACCAGGTAGGCCAGGAATGGCAATCTGGAGATCAGCAAGTTTTCCAAGAGCCACAGATCATGGTGAAGTGGAACGCTGGTGACCCAAAGGCTGTATTATGAACACCACTGGTTTCAAATTATTCTAGAACACTAGTGCAGTTAAACTAACAAAAAATTGTGTTCCAAATCACAAAGTAAACAGTGATTTACAATTAATTTTACGATCCTCAATCTCGGTACATTGACATTTGCTATATCTACGTACTTGATATGAAAGGAGAGAAGCTGTGCCTTTGCAACCTTAGAGCAAGGCAGATCTTTTAATTGATACTGTGCCTTTAATTAAGGTAAGCCATGTGATGCCCCTACCTACAGGTTACTTATGACTTCATTTTGCTCCCCATCATTCACAACAGTTGGGAGCCTGAAGCTTTCTGTTACATGTTCTTGCAGATTTTGTAAGTTGTCACTTAAGCTAGCTTACCATGATCAGTGATGTTGTCAAAGTTGAATGATGTGCTTTTTAATCTTTGGTTTTGTTGTTTATGCCATGGATAGAAATTTCATTCATACATTTAAATATAAGATTATTCTGTTTGGTCATGTGCCACGTCATTGCCAGTCTTTATAGCTTTACACCACTCCTATAGACCCATGGCCTCAGCTGGTATGATTGACATTTGAATAGTCTGCCATCAAGCACAATTTCAACAGCATTTCATCAGCACCGCAGATAATTCTTATATTGTGACAATGGAGGTAAAATTCAATTTTGGCAGGGGCGCAAAACGGGCAGTAGCGAATCGGCCATCCGCTATACACATTGAAGTTAATAGAAAGTAAAATCAGGCAGAGTGTATAGCGAGCTGCTGATCCAATACTGCCCATTTTGCACACCCACTGAAGTTAAATTTTATCCCCAATGCTTTCAACATTGGAAGAACGTTCAGAAGGAAAGGAAGTGAGTCTCAGACAAGCATACTTGCATCACACCACATACAAATATCTTCAACTAGGGAGCATCCAGTGTTCCAACATTGCCCTGATTGGTTCGCCATCTCAATCTCTCCGTGATGATGCCAGGATCCTGATCTCTCCACTGGAGAAGTCATTGGAGTGCCCAGTAAGAAGACGGCTTTGCACTGTGCAGACCACTACCGATATTTGTACCAGATATTTTCTGGAAAAATATTTTCTGCAATGCCAACTTTCGCAATTCTTAAAAGAAGTATGACACAGCACTTAAGTGGGAGTCTTGAGATTGTGTTAAAGCACAACTAAAGAAGTCAGGAGACTCCTTCAGCTCCTTCAGCTCCACCCCATTGTTACATCAAAACATCCATGTGGACACTGCACCTGGATTTCCCTACTTGACGTAGTCTGAGTATTATGCTGAAAACCAGTAGAGGCAAGATAATGGTGTTTAAATTCAAGATAATAACACTATCCCATATTATTCAGATATACTGGCTGGCAATCATAAACCTAGAATCATAATATTCTTACAGTATAGCATATCCAGTCCATTACATCTGCACAGGCTCTCTGAAAGCTATCTCACTTTCCCATTCCTTTGCCCTTTTCCCATATTTAAAAAAAATAAATATATATCCATTTTCCTTTTAAGAGCTGTTATCGATTCTGCTGCCAATAGGGCATTTGATGTTCCAACTACCCTTGGTATAAAATTCCATGTCCAAACAACTAGCTGTGTAAATAGAAAAAAAATAAATTCTAATCTCTCCCTGGAAACAAAATACTCATTGTGCATGAAGCTTAGTATTTGAAAACAATTACTCGTACCAGGTCTATCTGTTGTGGCAGCTTTTCTAAACTTAGAGCACTTTCACATTAATGATGCTAAGGCTATTTGTTCATCTGAGCCCCACAGTGAAGGAGCTAGGATATTTAGTAATAATAGTAATACTCCAATTCAGCTTCACAAAATCCTGGCATTTATATTTACACACTATTAGACCCACCTTTCTGTCTCCTTCCCCCCACCCAAAATAATTTAACTGCCACACAATAACTTACAAGATTGTAAAAGAAACAAAAACCTCCAATTTTCAGCCTTATATGAACAGCAGTCTTCATGTATTTGGTATAAGGCTCTTCCAAGCATTCGGTCATGTCCTATAGATTAGGATTATCTACATATTTGGATTCTATTGAGCTGGTGATCCCAAGAGAGACTTATAAAGAGTAGGCTCAGGCGACACCGCCATCTGCAACACCAGTGATATATTAAAGATATAGTTCACACTGAGCATTATCTTCATCTTAAAAGAGTTCATCTTTCTTGAAAGTGAGACAGAGAGACTTTTCACCTGTTAAGGTTCTCCTTAATGCCTGCCAGTATTTCGGATATATTAACATTTAATAAGTGATGTAGGCTTAGATGATTATGCCCAAGTAGACCATTCCTCCAAGGGACCCGGTAAGATCTCATAATACAATTTAACTGTGCAAGTACCTGCCATTTAACTGAAGAATCTTTGACTTTTTCCAGTTAACCTTTAACACTGAAATTATACAATAATCCCAAATTAAAATCCTCAGGTGGGGAGAATGTCCATGGATTCTATAAAAAATGTAATGTGTAATTTGTATGTACATATATACATATATCTTGTACTGTGCCTTGGATGTCAGAATCTGTCCTGATGGTGCTTTTCTCCCCCAACTATCCCACCAATTTTCTCTCAAAATACATTTAAATTCTGAGGTACAGTTCAATCATCCCGTATCGTTGAATTAGTTGCAGGGAAGAAGTTTTTGATTGCATTATTGTTGTTTTCTCTCAAATCTATTTCTTTTTTTGACATTTTAAAGTTATTTTGCTTTTTCACCAGACCTATGATTGTGGCTACACCTCAACCCCAACCCCCAGAGCAACACCAGTGTGGATTTCACTGTTTATTCTGTGAGGCTTGGATTATGGTGTAACACTGTTAGTCACCAACTTGGCACGTAGTGATGCTGTTGATAGTTTGCTTCTGCCAGTTGGTCAAACTGCTGTAGAAATCCTTCCATTTCTTCAGGAATGAGGAGCTGAATATTCTAGGGCAAAGTGGCTTGAGACAAATGTGGTAACATCATATAGTACCTAAGCCTATTCATTCATAACAGAGCACATTAGGCCAATGGCTTTTCTTTGCCTGAGTTATTCAGAGCAGATGAGCATATATCAGGATTTGTTGCTCCATACAACAGAAATCTTCTTGAACTCAGCTTTTAATATTACATCTTCCCTAAAAGTTGAGTATTTGTGCCTTACATGTGCTGTGCATTTGGAAGACTGGGTGGATTTGCAGGTTAGCATTTTAAGGACCGTATCTGTTAAGAACATCCATCTGTAGAATCTCCCACTGATTTTATTGTTTGGATTTTTTGCCTCTCCTAAAAAAGCAAAAGTTTATTTCTTCTCTCACTTCCTTCCATTTCGATTCACAATATTTGAAGCTGTAGACACGTGGCTGAAAATGGATCAGGATTTAGGTTTATATGCAATGCCTATGTTTTTGAATTGTCGTGCACAAACTGATTCAATTAAAAAGATCTAGCTGCCAAACGATGATTAGAATTAATGAGGTGCAACACTTGTTGAAATAACATTTAACTCTTAACCCACCACAAATATGAAAAACTGAACAGGACCCAATTTGATGTTACATTGCATTGAGTCTACAGCACGGAAACAACCCATTAGGCCCAACTGGTCTATGCCGGTGTTTATGCTCCACACGAGCCTCCTCCTTCCCTACTTCATCTAACCCTATCAGCATACCCTTCTATTCCTTTCTCTTTTGTGTGCTTATCTAGCTTCCCCTTAAATGCATCTATGCTAATTGCCTCAACTATTCCTTGTGGTGACACGTTCCACATTCTTACCAGTCTGCATAAAATAAGTTTCTCCTGAATTCCCTATTGGATTTATAAGTGACTATCTTATAGTGATGACCTCTAGTTTTAGACTCCCCCATAAGTGGAAACATTTTCTCTACGTCTACCCTATCAAACCGTTTCATTATCTTATAGACCTCTATCAGGTCACCTTTCAGCCTTTGCTTTTCTAGAGAAAAGAGCCCCAGCCTGTTTAGTCTTTCCTGATAAGTATATCCTCTCAGTTCTGGTATCATCCTTGTGAATCTTTTTTGTACCTTCTCCAATGCCTCTATATCCTTTTTATAGTATGGAGACCAGAACTGTGCACAGTACTCCAAGTGTGGTCTAGCCAAGGTTCAATACAAGTTTAACATAACTTCTCCGGTTTTCAATTCTATCCCTCTAGAAATGAACCCCGGTGCTTGGTTTCCCTTTTTTTTATGGCCTTATTAACCCGTATCACTACTTTTAATGATTTGTGTAACTGTACCCATGTATTATTAACAACTGCTTTATTTCATAACTTCGATTTCAGACAAGGACAATATAATTGACCGTGATATCATCACAAATAGATTTACAACAGGACAGTAGAGCTGGGTTCACATTAATATAATGTAACTTAGTTTAGCATTTCGGTATCACAGCCTCAGTTGGTATCACACTCTCAGCTTCCCGTATGCACTGTAGTGACGCCAGTCGCCCTAGAAGCTCAGAAACTCTGAGCTCAAGCAGCTGGTGGCACTTCCTGCACATGTAGTTTTCCAGGACACACAAAGTATTTTGGAACTCCCACATGGCATAGGATGTGCATGCGACGGTCCCAAGTTGTCCTGCCATGTTAGCTAGTTATTTAAACTGTTTATTTAGCTTTAAGGCAATTTACCGTTTATCTAACACTAACCACTAAAACCACCAATTTAAGCACAGAGCACAGAGGCTGGCAATGACAGAGAGTGAACCTCTAACATAGTGAAGCGCTAACAGAGTGACGACTTTCAACTGGAAATTTGGTGAGTGTGGAAATTAGGTGCAGAGGCGGAAGGAGGTGCTAAGTGATTTAAACCAAGGAACTATAAACTAATTATCAACTTTTAAAACTTAAATTAAAAAATACATAAAATTTAAAAGAAAGACGAAGACTGAGCTGAGCATAAAGGGAGCCACGCGAGGAATCAAAAATCAAGAAAAAGTCAAAAAGTGGCATCGCAAGACAAGGAAGAGTACCAAGGGTAAGTCAGTAAGTAGTTAGTTCATTGGTTAGTGTTTTTAGTGGTTACCATTCTTAGTGGTTAGTGTCTGTAGAGATTGGTTAGTGTTTTTTAGCGGTTAGTGTTAGATAAACGGTAAATTGCCTTAAACAAACAGTTTAAACAACTAGGCAGGACAACTGGGGCCCATCGCATGCACATCCTATGCCATGTGGGAGTTCCAAAATACTTTGTGTGTCCTGGAAAACTACATGTGCAGGAAGTGCCACCAGCTGCTTGAGCTCAGAGTTTCTGAGCTTATGGGGCGACTGGCGTCACTACAGTGCATACGGGAAACTGAGAGTTTCATGGATAGCATGTTTCAGGAGGTGGTCACCCCGCAGCTGCAGAGAGTTCAGGCGGAGAGGCAGTGGGGAGGTTAACTGATGCTGTGGGGGAGGGTTTAAACTAATTTGGCAGGGGGATGGGCACCAAGATGAAACATTAGAGAGGAGAAACAAGGTGCACAGAGGATTGGGAGGGATAAGCAACACTAGAGTAAAGAATAGTTCAGAAATAGGGAGGGATCAGACGAGGGGCAAATGCGAGGCAATCTAAGATGAGTTTAGAGTGCATTTGCGTAAACACGTAGCGTGGTAAATGAGGTTGGTGAGCGGCAGGTTCAAGTCGCCACATGGGACTATGATATAGTGGCAATAACAGAGACCTGGCTACAAGGTATTCGGGTAATATAAGGAAAGAAAGGAGGGGTGGGGATGGCAGTATTGATCAAAGCAACTATTATAGCACTGGAAAGGGATGGTGTAGTTGAGGGGTCAAAAACAGAATCTGTTTGGTTAGAAAACTTCCTGGAACAGTGTGTTTCCAGCCCAACCAGGAAGCAAACAGTGTTGGATCGAGTTCTGGAGAATGAAGTAGGAGTGGGGGAGCATTTGGGGAACAGTGATCATAATATCATTAGGTTTAGAATAGTTACGGAAAAGGACAAGGAACAATCAAATGTGAAAATGCTTAACTGGAGAAGGGCAAATTTCAGTGAGTTAAAAAAGGATCTTGCCCAGTTGGATTGGAATCAAAAATTGGAACGCAAAACAGTAATTGAGCAATGGGGGGCCTTTAAGGAGGAGTTTGTTCGAGAACAGAGTAGACACATTCCTACGAGGGGGGAAGGATGGCATCCAAAGCTAGAGCTCTCTAGAATACTAAAGATATAGGGCTAGAAATTTGGCCGTGTAGCACCCGTTTTTCAGGCGATATGCAGTTTCCTAAGGTCCCAAAATGGTGTCCGGAATGTGAACGCACGCTTCCAGCGTGACATACACCGGACGCCATTTCGGTAAAGGCGTTTGCGCATGCACAGGTAATGAACAACGGCATCATGTAAATCAAAGAGAATATGCGTTAGATCAGTGTGCAACGCTGATTTAAAGGGATAGACACCATTTTGGCACTCAACCCTCCAGCCAACAAACTTGCTTAACCACGAACAGCTGAATATGTCTTAGACGGCCTGGAGGACCCCCCACCAGCGCAATTTAAAGGGATCATGCAGGTTAGTGGCTGGATTACTACTTCTGGCTGCTGGTACAATTATACGTGTTTGTTGAAGCTTTCTATACTTGGATAGAGTTGCTATCGTGCAATACAAAGAGTGGTTTGGCAGGTCCTGCATTACTGTTGGTGTCATTTACAACAGTGTGCTGAACAAAATTCCTGGCAACCATGGGTGGTCTGCTAGTGCTCCCACTGGGTATAGAACACAACTGGGAGCATGCAGAGAGGCCACACAGAGCAGGTCAAGCTGTGAGGAGAGGGAGGAGGAGGCACAGGTCACTGAGCAGGAAGCCATATCCCATGAGAGCCTTCAGCGACAATACTCTTACCTCAACATGAGTGAAAATCAGTGCACCTGATGGCTGCGGTTCACCAAAGAGGTTGTGATGGAGATATGTCAACTGCTGCAGCCTCAGAGCAGGGCAAAGACAGCATAGCCTGTGGCTGTCAAGGTAACCGTGGTGCTGAACTTTTACGGCTCTGGATCTTTTCAGGCCTCTGCTGGCGATATGTGCAACATCTTGCAGTTTGCACTGCACTGCTGCATAGGGGAGGTCACGGAGGCTCTGCACGAGCTGTGCAACAGGCTCATCACGTTCCCTCTTGACAGAGAGAAGCAGAACGAGTGAGCACGTGGGTTTTCTCACATTGCAGGCTTCCCCATGGTGCAGAGTGCCATTGACTGCACGCAGAAAATCATGCATGCTCCACATCTCAACTCGTCCATCTTTCTGAACAGAAAGGGGTTCCGCTCCCTCAATGTGCAGCTGGTGTGCGACCACGCGCAGTGCATCATTCAGGTCAATGCCCGCTATCCTGGCAGCAGTCACAACGCCTTCAATATGCAGCAGTCCAACATCCCAACTATCTTTGTACCGGCTCAGCAAGTCAAAGACTGGCTACTGGGTGACCAGGGCTGTCCCGTCATGAGGTGGCTTGTGACTCCGGCCAGACACGCATGCAGACGTGTAGAGCAGGCACACAACGAAAGCCATGCGGCCACACGGAACGTCGTTGAGCAAACCATTGGCCTCCTAAAGCAACGCTTCTGCTGCCTGACCGTTCTGGTGGAGCCCTGCAGTACTCTGCTGAGCAGGTGTCAAGATTTGTCGTGGTATGCTGCATGCTGCACAACCTCGTCCTTATGAGGGAACAGCCCTTGCCACCGCCTATCCGCAAGACCCTGAGCCAGAGGCAGAAAAAGAGGAGGACGAGCAGGAAGAGGCGGAGGAGAAGGGGAGGAGATGGAGGAGGAAGTAGGGGAAGACACAAGGAGGCAACAAGATGCACAGGCTCTGTTTGCCAGGGCTCTGCGTGCTCACCTTATTTGTGAGCAACCTCCGAAGTCACCAACAGACCGACACTCCCCACAAGTCCTCTCCCACCTGACCATCAAATCGCCCTCCATATGATTACACATTGCTTCCTCCTGCAGCTCATCGCATAAAGAAAAACCTTCAAATCCAAATTTATAACATACCACATTAACTCAAGTATCAAACATTAAACTATTCACCCTTGTGCATTCCCTGAGTGCCTGTCGTTCGTGTGCCTTTGCCTTTCCTAGTGCTCCTACGAGGTCCATCCCCAGTGGCTGGAGCATGGGTGGTGGAAGGCTGCTGGCCTTCAATTGAGGAGCGTGCAGATAGCCATGCAGGGCAACCTCGAGCAGCTCTGCGCCGGGAGGGCCCGGCTTCAGACTGCACCATCTCGGCATGGGCTGCAGCAGTCTGGCCTGGCTGGCTGACAGGCAACAGCAAGGGCACTGGCGGAGTGGCAGGGGTGGGAACAGGAATGCTGTTGTCCGGAGAGAGGATAACAGGTTTGACTGCCATGGCACCACTGCCACTTGCACGGGGTGGCGCCTCAGCAATCCTGGTGATCAGCTGGAGAATGCATTGCTGGAGTGCTGTGACACCATGGAAGCCCCGTTCCACAATGGTCCCCAAAGCCACAATAGCATCAGTCTGAGCTTCAGCTGAAGTATGCAGACCTTTGATGACATCGATTTGTGCCGCAATGGAAGCCACGACATTGGTCATCAGACGCTGCATCATGGTGGGTTCCACAGGTGTGCTGATGGAGGTGACCACCTGTTCCATGTGGGAAAGGATGGGCTCCAAGCTCTGCGCAAAGCCCTGTGCCAAGTTGGAGCTGGACTCCTCCACGCCCTTTGACATTGCGCGCAGGCTTTCTGGCAGGCTTTCCAGTGCAGCAAGCATTTGGTGGTGTACGCCCATCAGCTCTCGTCTTTAGCCTGGCCCATCAAAGTCATCATCTGACTCCTTGGCAGCAGAACCATTGTGCGACCTCGTCCTCCAGTGAGCTGGCACCTGTGGTATCTGTTCCCCCCGCCTTGGCTCCTGCACACTTGTGTCCAGTGTCTCACTGCATGCAGATCCCTCCTCTAACCTGTAAAGGATGCATAGTGTCAGTATCTGAGCTGGTGGATGTGAGTGTCAGATCAAGTGACAGTACGGCTTCATTATCAGTGTCCTCCTCCTTCTCCTCCTCCACTTTGGACGGTGCCGGCTCCAGTTCTAGGGTACCTGCAATGACAAAGGGAGACGGGTTGAGTTGTGGAGCAGATAAAACATGCGTGCTGACACCATCTGTAGCACGTGGGTCAGAAAAGATTGTGGTATAAGCAAAATGTGGGAAACAAGGAGGAGGATTAGGTATGCAGAGGCCTCTTCGTCAGGACCTCCAGCGCCGCCAGTGGCCACGGACACAGCGACAGCCTGCCCAATGATGCGTAGCACAGTCTCCTCCAAGGGGGTGAGGACGTGTAGGCGTGCCTGTCCTCCCTCAGGTCTTTCGGTCTCCTGGCTGTTATGTGCCACCTTCTCCTGCAAGACAGAGGGAAGTGTGTCAGTGAGTGTCCTGCAATGTGTTTGGGTGACGTGCCTGTCATGGTTGAATAGCTGGCAGTGTGTGTGAATTGTGAGTGGCGGGTGTGTGGATTGCAAGAGTGCTACTATGTGAGGGTGAGATGCAGCATCTGAAGTGCAGCATTGCATACGGATGGGCAACGTTTGTTGGTGGGTGAGTGAAGGAGGGTGTTGTGCGTGGAACAGTGCTGGAATTGGTAGGATGTGCCACTCGACACTTGCATTCACTCACCTTGACCATTCATGTCAAATCATTGAACTTTTTCCGGCACAGCATCCATGTGCATGGTGCTATGCTCCTGCCATTCACTTCCACAGTCACTTCCTCCCACTACCTCTGCAGCTGGTGTCTGGAGGGTCTCCTGCCACCTTGCGGGTACAGGATGGCTCTCCATTCCTGCACTACCTCCACTATGGCCTTCAGTACGCTGTATACCTTGGGGCATGCTCTCTTGTCACGCCAGACATTCTGCCGATCATCCTGCACTGCTTCCATTGACAGTGCACCTCCCCTTTAAGAGGTGCAGGCAGCCTTTGTCTAGTGCTGGCCAT
The DNA here is from genome assembly GCF_035084215.1 of Heptranchias perlo. Classification (NCBI taxonomy): domain Eukaryota; kingdom Metazoa; phylum Chordata; class Chondrichthyes; order Hexanchiformes; family Hexanchidae; genus Heptranchias; species Heptranchias perlo. The sequence continues at coordinate 53,344,755 of NC_090333.1, forward strand.
CCCCCGTATCGGGACACCTGCTGTTGCGTGTAGCCACTCAACAGCGCGGATAGCGCTGGCTGCACGTACAAATCATGGTAATGAGGATGCAGCACAGATCTGACATGCTGCCTGCATCGGTAACACCAGGCACATGTTAATCGCGCACCGCGACCCCCATGCCCGGTATCGGGCCTTATCGAATTTAACCCCATAGAGATTAAAATGAAACAGAAAAAGGAGGCTTTTGATCAACGTAAGGTTCATAATACATTAGAGAACCAGGCTGAATACAGAGGAGATCTAAAAAAAGGAATAAGAGGGGAAAAGAGACAGTATGAGAACAGCTTAGTGGCTAACATAAAAGGGAACCCAAAAGTCTTTTATAAACGTATGAATAGTAAAAAGGTAGTGGAAGGAAGGGTGGAACCGATTACGGACAAAAAAGATCACCTTGTGGAGGCAGAGGGCATGGCTGAGGTACTAAATGAATACTTCGCATCCGTCTTCACTAGAGAAGAGGATGCTGCCATTGTAGCAGTAAAGGAGGAGGGAGTAGCGACATTGGATAGGATAAAAATAGATAAAGAGAAGGTCCTTAAAAGATTGGCAATATTCAAAGTAGGAAAGTCACCTGGTCCAGATGGGATGTGTTTGATTAACTTGATTGAGTTCTTTGATGAAGTAACGGAGAGGGTTGATGAGGGTAGTGCGGTTGATGTGTATATGGACTTTCAAAAGGCATTTGATAAAGTACCACATAATAGACTTGTTAGCAAAATTAAAGCCCATGGGATTAAAGGGACAGTGGTAGTGTGGATACATAATTGGCTGGGGGACAGAAAGCAGAGAGTAGTGGTAAATGGTTGTTTTTCAGACTGGAGGGAAGTATACAGTGGTGTTCCCCAGGGTTCAGTGTTAGGACCACTGCTCTTTTTGATATATATTAATGACCTGTACTTGGGTATAGAGGGTATAATTTCAAAGTTTGCAAATGACACAAAACTCAGAAATGTAATAAACAATGTGGAGGATTGTAACAGACTTCAGGAGGGCATGGACAGACAGGTGAATTGGGCAGCCACATGGCAGATGAAATTTAATGCAGAGAAGTGTGAAATGATGCATTTTGGTAGGAAGTATGAGGAGAGGCAATTTACACTAAATGGTACAATTTTTAAAGATTTGCACATATACAAATCTTTGAAGGTGGCAGGACAAGTTGAGAAGGCTGCTAAAAAAGCGCATGGGATCCTGGCCTTTATTAATAGAGGCATAGAGTACAAAAGCAAGGAAGAACATAAGAAATAGGAGCAGTAGTAGGCCATACGGCCCCTGGAGCCTGCTCCACCATTCAATAAGATTGTGGCTGATCTTCTACCTCAATTTCAATTTCTTGCCCTATCCCCATATCCCTTAATTCCCTTGGAGTCCAAATACCTATCGATCTCAGCCTTAAATATACTCAACAACTGAGCATCCATAGCCCCCTGGGGTAGAGAATTCCAAAGATTCACAACCCTCTGAGGGAAGAAATTTTTCCTCATCTCGGTCCTAAATGGCCAACCCCTTATCTTGAGACTATGACCCCTAGTTCTAAACTCTCCAGCCTCTCAGCATCTATCCTGTCAAGCCTTTTAAGAATTTTAAACGTTTCAATGAGATCACCTTTCATTCTTCAGAATGTAGCCCCCTTCTACTCAATCTCTCCTCATAGGACAACCCTCTCATCCCAGGAGTCAATCTCGTGAACTTTCAATGCAATTATATCCTCCCTTAAGTAAGATGACCAAAACTGTACACAGTATTCCAGGTGTGGTCTTACCAGAGCCCTGTATAATTGCAGCAAGACCTCCTTACTCTTACACTCCAACCCCCTTGCAATAAAGGCTAACATACTATTTGCCTTCCTAATTGCTTGCTGCATCTGCATGTTAACTTTCTGTGATTCATGTATGAGGACACTCAAATCCCCCTGACTACGAACATTTCTTAGTCTCTCACCTTTTAAAAAATATTCTGCCTTTCTATTCTTCCTACCAAAGTGGATAATTTCATATTTCCCCACATTATACTCTATCTGCCACCTTCTTGCCCACTCACTTAACCTATCTATATCCCTTTGCAGCCTCTTTGCATCCTCCTCACAACTTTCCCACCTAGCTTTGTATCGTCAGCTGCAAACAGATTGTAAACAGCTGAGACCCAAGCACCGATCCTTGCAGCACCTCACTAGTTACAACCTGCCAACCCGAAAATGACCTGTTTATTCCCACTCTCTGTTTTCTGTCCGTTAACCAATCCTCAGTCCACGCTAATATATTATCCCCAAACCCATGAGCCCTAATTTAACCTCTTGCGTGGCGCCTTATCGAATGCCTTTTGAAAATCCAGATATACTACATCTACTTTTTCCCCCTTATCTACCGTGCTAGTTACACCCTCAAAGCACTTCAATAGATTTGTCAAACACGATTTCCCTTTCATAAAACCGCATTGACTCTGCCTAATTATATTATGCTTTTCTAAGTGCCGTGTTACTACGTCCTTAATAATTATCCCTACTACTGATGTTAGGCTAACTGGCCTGTCGTTCCCTGTTTTCTCTCTCCCTGCTTTCTTGAATAGCGGGGTTACATTTGCTACCTTCCAATCCATTTGGACCGTTCCAGAATCTAGGGAATTCTGCAAGATCAAAACCATTCCATCCACTATATCTGCAGCCACCTCTTTTAAAACCCTAAGATGCAGGCCATCAGGTCAGGGGATTTGTTGGCTTTTAGTCCCATTAATTTCTCCAGTACTTTTTCTTTACCAGTCTTAATTGCTTTAAATTCCTCACTCTCATTAGACCCTTAGTTCCCCACTATTTCCAGTATGTTTTTTGTGTCTTCTACTGTGAAGACAGATACAAAATATTTGTTTAATGTCTCTGCCATTTCCTTATTCCCCATTATAATTTTTCCAGTCTCTGCCTCTAAGGGACCCACGATTCCTTTCGCTAGCCTCTTTCTTTTTATATACTTGTAGAAGCTCTCAGAATCTGTTTTTATATTTCTTGCTAGTTTACTCTCATATTCAATTTTCTCCTTTGTCAACTTCTTGGTCATCCTTTGCTAATTTCTAAAACCTTCCTACTCCTCAGGCTCACTATGCTTTTTGTCAACATTGTAAGCCTCTTCTTTTGATCTAATACTATCCTTAACTTCTTTAGTTTGCTGGCTAAACCTTTATAAAACACTGGTTAGGCCTCAGCTGGAGTACTGTGTTGAATTCTGGGCACCACACTTTAGGATGGATGTCAAGGCCTTAGAGAGGGTGCGGAAGAGATTTACTAGAATGGTGCCAGTCAGAGGGAATTCAGTTATGTGGAGTGACTGGAGAAGCTGGGGTTGTTCTCCTTAGAACAGAGAAGGTTACGGGGAGATTTGATAGGGATGTTCAAAATCATGAATGGTTTTGATAGAGTAAATAAGGAGAAACTGTATCCAGTGGCAGAAGGGTCGATAACCCGAAGACACAGATTTAAGGAGAATGGCAAAAGAGCCAAAGGCGACATGAGAAAACATTTTTTTAAGCGGCGAGTTGTGATGATCTGGAATGCACTGCCTGAAAGGTGGAAGCAGATTCAATAGTAACTTTCAAAAGGGAATTAGATAGATACTTGAAGGGAAACAATTTACATGGCTATGGGGAAAGAGCAAGGGAATGAGACTAATTGGATAGCTCTTTCAAAGAGCCGGCATAGGCATGATGGGCCGAATGGCCTCCTCCTGTGCTGTAACTACTATGATACTATGCTATGATAATAGGAATCCATTTTGAGGACTCCAGTACATTCTTAGCAAAGTAAGCCCTTTGACGTTTATATAGTTATGTAACAGATAGCAACTGCATACGCATTAAGGACCTGCACATGCATCAGAATGGCAACTAACTTTTCCACAGCCAGGAGCACTTTCCTGAGTATCTCATGTTCGAGAGTTAATGTCATGTTACCCACTTGTTTTATTCCTTTGTGGCTTACTAGTTACAAGCCTTAAGAGTTCTTTGTTGTTATAATCATATAATGCTATTGGAGTTTAAACTTGAGTTGCTCTTCTTCAGTTAACCTAATTTGAATAACTTGTGAAAATTTTCATTGTGTTTTACTGTTGTCAGTAAATGCTGTGTATTTAATATTCACCTGACATACATAGATTATCTATAGAAAAGTATAGTTAAGAGTTTTGAGATATAGTTGAATAGGGAATAAAGATAATTTTGGCTAATCAGAATTCTATTTTCTTTGTTTGAAGATCAAGAAATCTCATTCAAAACAGATGAGGAGGAAAGCATGGACACTGGGTTTAAATACAAGGGTAAGTTACATAAAACTGGGCAACATTCCCAGTCTTGCTGAAATTGGTAACACAAGTACCCGTTGGACTGTTTCCTGTGTTTAAGGAGTTGTTGCCTTCCATTTTTTTGGAGACAGGCGGTGATGCCATCTCACTCGACATTCATGGAACGACTGTGGAAGGTGGCTTAATCCTAGGGAATTGTCTTCCACTTGTCTATCTCATGCTAAATTATTTGCGCACAATCTCCCTTTTTGAAGTATTGTACATGAGGAGGGATAGGACTGTGCTCATCCTAGTGTTCTCAGTTAAATCTATTCTGTAGCTCGATTTGACAGTGCAAGGTTTTAGAGGGCTCTGGCAGCTTTCTATTTCAAGAACCTGACTACCTATGTCTCTGTATCTCACAGCCCAAAAGGAAGGCCCGCCAGATGCTTCCCCAGAATCAGAGATGTGTGAGGTGTTTATCGATTGCTATGATGAGCTAATGAATTGCTTGTCTTTATAGCTTTTGGGGAAAACAACTTGCATTAGCATATTGACCACCTTTGTGCTGCCCGCTGACTATCATGATTGCTGCGTACAGCCATGCTACCCGTGCTGTTCATTGGCTGCACGCATGAGGACGGAGCCCGATATCGGGAGTCCAAAGAGCTACTTAAAGGCAGCCATCACCTCCTGAAGGGGAGATGCATTGTGGCTGCAAATCAAGTGGAAATCATCTGTGAGGTGAAATGGCTGAAGCTGGCAGAGAGCTTCTCTAAGGTTCTCAGATGCTGCACTGGAGGTGTTGGTGCAGGAGATGGACATTCTGTATCCCGGAGCAGAGGAAGCCTTCCAGGCATCTGATGGCAAGCAGTGGGAGGAAGTTACAGACAAGGTGATTGCGAGGAGCATGATTCCTCGGACATGGATGCAGTGCCGGAAGAAGTTTAATGATCTGACGAGTAGTCAAGGTAAGAACAATCTTCAAATGGCACTTGATAACAACTGCACCACTCATAGCCTCATTAATTGCTGAATTCACACTGCCTCCATCCCACAACAACCTGCAGTCTACAACAATCAGTACAGCACAGTTCAGTTGATATCCTTCACCTCACCCTCACACACTCAACACTGTTACAAACTTCACACCCACAACTCACATCTCACGCACACACTGGCAGCTATTCAGTCATGATAGTCACATTACCCAGACATGTTGCAAGACTCTCACTAATTCACTCCCCCTTTCTTGCAGGAGAAGGTGCTACATTACAGGAGGCAGCAGATTGTCACTGGTGGAGGAGCATTGGACTACACACCCTTTCCCCCATTGAGGAGATGGTGCTGGCGACAATGGGAAGGGGCAGAGCGGAGGCTGTGGCCACTGGCGACGCTGGAAGGACACGCCAAGTAGGGTTCCTTCACACCTAATCCTCCTCTCTTCTCACTTCTCCCTCACCCCACACATTCTGCATGACAAGCTGCAGATGCTCTCAACACTCACTTCTTCCTCTCTGCTCTCCCAACACCACAACCTAACCCTTGTCCCATTTTCATTTCAGCTCGCCAGGGTATGGAAGTCCTTCAGCCAGTAGAGGAAGATGATGTGAGTGATAATAAAGATGCACCGTCATTCTTGCAGCCACCAGCTTAGCTAGTGACACTACCTGGAATTTAGAGGCTAGGTTCGAGGCGAAATATGCACGTGGTGAGTCACTGGGCACAAGTGCGCAAGCCACAGGTGCCAGCTCACCGGAGGGCTAGGTCAGATACTAGTTCTGCTGCAGAGGACTCAGATGTGGACTTCGATGGGACAGGTTACCGAAGAAGGCTAATGGGCATACCTCAGGAAATATTTACTGTACTGGGAAGCCTGCTGGAAAGCTTGAACACAATGTCGCAGAGCATGGAGGAGTCCAACTCCAACTTGGCGCAGGACTTTGCGCAGAGCTTAGAGCTCATCCTTTCCAACGTGGGATGGGTATCACCTTAATCAGCACCACATTGGAACCCACCGTGATGGAGCATCTCATGACGAATCTGACAACTTCCGTCGCAGCACGGATGACTGCCGTCTTGGCTCTGGGTGCCACTGTTGAAAGGGGCTTCCAGGACGTCACAGCAATCCAGCAATCTGTTCTCTAACAGAGCACTAGGAGTGCTGAAGCGCCGCCCCAGGAGTGTGGCATTGGCTCAATGGAAGAGGAATCTGCTGTCCTCTCTCAGGAGGCAGCATTCCTGCTTCCACACCTGCCACTCCGTCAGTGCCCTTGTTGGTGCCTGTGAGTCAGCTAGCCCAGACTGCTGCAGCTCAGGCCGAGATGGTGCAGTCTGCAGCCAAGCCCTCTCGGCCCAGAGCTGCTTGAGGTCATCCTCTAAGGCCATCTGCAGTCTCCTCAATTGAAGGTCAGCAGCCGTCCTCCTCCCAAACTTCAACCACTGGGGAAGCACCTCATAGGAGCACCAAGATAAAGGAACACGAAAGATAGGCACAAGGTAATACACACAGGTGATTAGTTTAATTTTGTATAAAGTGTGAGATTATTGATTTGCTAAATTTGGTTTTGGATTTGCATTTGGTGTTAGCTTTTATGTTTACAGTCAATTGAGGAGAAAATCAATGTGTTGAGTGAAAGAGGACACTGATGGTGATTATAAGAAAGGTAAGGAGTATGGGACTGCTGGGGAATGGGGACTTGGAGTTGCGGTTAATGGAACTACTGCTCAATCAGCTGATCTCAGAGCTTGGGCAGAAGGGAGCTGTCTGGATTTCTGCCTCTCTTCCTCAATGTGTTGATGCGCAGGTGGTGGGTGGTAAGGGCTGGTCCCTCATGATGGCGAAGTTGTGAAGCATACAGCAGACAGCCACAAATCTGGATACCTGCTCAGCGGTGCACTCCAGGGCTCCTCCTCAACGGTCCAGGCAGTGGAAGCATTGTTTGAGAACACCACTTTTCTGCTCGATGATGTTCCTTGTGACAGCATGGTTCTCATTGTACTCCTGCTGTCCAGCTGTGCGTGGGTCATGAGCCTTATTGCCCAATAGCCAGCTTTTAAATTGGAGGCCTGGTTGGAATAAAAGCTGCACAGAGGACTGTCACAGAATGAAAGTGTCATGACTGCTTCCAGGATAGCGGGCACAGATCTTACGTGATGCGCTGCCTGTGGCCGAAGCCAGTGACATGTTGAGGGACTGGAATACCATTCGATTGATGAATATTGCAGGGTTCTGATGGGGAGCATGCAAGGCAATGTGCATGCAATCAATGGCACCTTGCACCATGGGGAAGTCCGCCATGCGGGCAAAACCTTGTGCTCTCACCACCAGGGGAAGAAGATGTAAGTATTTCTCTTGGTGTATAGAGCCTCGGTGACCTCCTTGATACGTCGGTGCACTGTGAACTGTGAGGTGTTGCTAATGTCACCTGTTGCAGCCTGAAAGGACCCTGTGGCATAAAAGTTAAGAGCGATGGTGATCTTGACAGCCACAGGCAGTGCTCTGGTTTGAGGCTGCAGAAGCTGATATAGCTCAGTAACAACCTCCTTGGTAAAGTGAAGGCACCTCATATATTGCTCTTCAGCGAAGCTGAGGCAGAAGAAGAGCTCCCCAAAGACTGTGCTGGAGCTCCAATACACTGTCAAAGAACTGTAGAAAATGAATTTATGCTTTTGATCTTCCACATCTGTTTCAGATGTGCCAATGTGGGCTGTCATGTGGAATCTTTTCACCATGTTTTAAAACATACTGAGGGTTAAATTGAACTGCGTAGCGCCAGGACCCAAAATGGCGTACATTTCCGACGGTTACTGTTATGTTTTGCTGGGCGAGGTCAGCATGTGCTGTCCAATTTACTGGAGCCTTCCAAAATGGCAATCGGGGCCTGCAAGCAGCATTGCAAATTCATCCAGGTGATTAGCTCTCTCCTCTGCATCTTGCCGGGATGTGATACTCTCATGAGCGCTCCCTCCATGACCAAGATGGCACGCTGAGCAGTTCCCGTCGGAAATGTACGCGCGCATCTTTGGGGACGCCATTTTGGGTCCTGGCATTATGCAGCCCAATTTAACCCCCACTATGTTTTAAAACATGGTTAAGAGATTCCCAAACATGATAGCCCACATTGGCACATCTGAAACAGATGTGAAAGATCAAGAGCATAAATTCAGTTTCTACAGTTATTTGACAGTGCATAGGAGCTCCAATACAGTCTGCCCTTCAGAGATGATAACATTATAGAATTTTGTTAAAATTGTTCAATATTAGTGGGTATTGTCAATTGTTAAAATTATCCAGCAATAATGAGCATTGCCTTGTTTTGTGGCAGTGTGCAAGTCCCTAGTATGTAGCTGCATTATGGACTTCTCTCTTCATTTTCTGTACCCTTCATCACAAACTAATTGCTTGATTCTAATACACTCCTGTGAATTGTATAATTTGATTGTTTTGCAGTAATAAAGATATAAATATTGATCTGATATGAAAGGGTAAATTATCCACTTTAGCACATGGAACTGTGCCCACCAGGAGTGCATATTAGGAAGAAGCATAGCCGCAGCTCTTGACTTTCCATCTGTGGCAGGAGCAGCCTTGTGGAAAAGTTACCCTTAAATAGCTTACACTGTAAATAAACTTTGTTTCTAATAATAAGCATACCATTTAATGATTAAAATTTTATTTGTAGGTTTAGATTATGTGTTTTGTGTTCTATGGTTTGATCTAAATCCCTCAATTTAAATTACAGTCCTATTATGCCCAAAGATCCATTATTCTGGTAATTTTTGTAATATTTCCAGCTATTCAGTGTCATGATGCAGATCAGCATACTCCATACCCCACTCCTCATAAAATTTGTTTGTGCTTTGTGTCTTAGGTGTGGCAGCAGCAGCAGGTGTAGGAGTCATCGCAGTAGCAGTCTCTGTGATTTATTTTGGGAACTTCATTGGGGTAGGCCGAGCCTAAATATGTTAAAAATGAAACTAGATTTTTAAAAAAATGCTATTTGGGTCAGTACCTTTCTGTATGTAACCTGTGAATCATTCATTTGTTTTACCAAATTTGTCATTGCTAATGGCACCAGGACTATGTTGTCCCTAATACTTCTTGAAAATAAACAGCACTTTGTCTTTGTTCTGGACCCATAATTAGCCATCAAACTAAAGATCAACTGGTTTAATACATGATAGCAGAAATTTCCAATTCCTAATGTTCCTTTTATTTTGATATGGCTGTATTATATCAATGGTGCATTACTGAGATTCATCATAAATGCATGTTAAGTTCAGATGAAAACATAATTTAAACACTGTAAGGGTCAAAAAATGAATTCAATCCATTTCTGTGTGTTTTTAATTTGATGACATTATCCTATACAGAGCCAAGTTTGTGTGGAAAATTAAAAGCTCCTAAGGAAAGAATTAGATAACAGTTCTTTCCTGCTCTCCACTTACAGGACTTTAAACAAAAATGGCATGTGTCAGGACAGTTATTTCTTTTGTAAGGAGAAAAATTAAGACATGGTCAAAATTAGCATCTATCAGGACATCATCACAAATTTGCTTATTTTTTGGAATTTTACTCTTATAAATCTCATTATAAGTGCAAGCATGAATTTCCACTTTTGGTGCTTACATATTGCATGCATACCTCTCAAACTCTGAACCAGCCGTTCACAAAAATTGAGGACAAATGACCAAAGTGAGGAATCTTTGCTTTCACTATGAGTTTGTATCTTAAGCTGTCTTCATTGCTATTTTTCACCTCTCCACATAGCATAATATCCTACCTCTTAAATCCAGAGTTGCTGCCTGTTGTGTCATTTTGATGCTGCACTTTTGCTTTTGGTGCCTTTTTGGGTGTGGCAGCCATGAGCAAATGCATATCAATGGCCGGAAATTTCTTCGGTGCTGCTTCTGCTTCTGCCGCCGTAAACAGGTTTTCTCCCGCACTTCAAGCGAACTTACAGTGGCGGAGCAGTAGCGAGGAATTTCCCAGCTAGTGTACTGTTTATGAAAGCACCTGAAAGAAATGAGGGGTCATAACAGAAGGGATGGATTAAACCAGTTGGCACAGAGCCATGTCAAAAAGAAAGAAACTTTGAAAGTTGAAAACAAACTTTAGTGCTATTGTTAACATTTTAATGATTAAAGAGTCCATTTAATTCATTAAACACCCCTCTGATGGTGGCAGCACTCTTTGTCCGCATTTGACTGTGCCTACACAAGGTTCCATCTGCAGTTTCACAACAAGATGAGCAGCAGTGGGAAATTCCTGCTTACGATGTTAGCCTTGGCTTGGTGGTAGTACTTTTGCTACTAAGTCAGAAAGTCACCCATTCAAGCCTCACTCCAGAGACATGAGCGCATAACTAAGCTGACATCTGCCTCGTTCAGATGGATGTAAAAGATTCAATGTCACTATTTGAAGAAGAGCAGAGGACTGAAAGGCGCTATATAAATGTAAGCCTTTCTTTCTTTCTTTCCTTCTTGGAGTCGTGGCCAACAGTTATCCCTCAACCAACACCACTAAAACAGATTATTTGGTCATTTATCTCCTTTTTGTTTGTGGAAGGTCATGAACATAAATTCATTTTTGATTTTTTTTTCTCCCTCTTGCTTCACAGGCTGGCTTTGCCTGTGGAATTTCCCAGTGCTGTTACATAGCACTTTTTTTCTTTCTCATGCTCTCCTGCAAGAGAAAGCTATGGAGGTAGGGCTTTGCCAGCATCAATAGCATGATTGAAAGTGCTATAAGACCCATAGTATTAACACTGTGCTTTCAGCAACACTACACAAAAGCGAAGTCAAACTGACGAATACAATGATCCATGCATAATCTTACTTTGAAGCCACTATGTTGCTCACATATTGAAGCTACATTATTTATATAGATACTGTGACCTGATTACAATATTTAAGGTATGCACCACCTGACAGCATAAAGCGTAACAGGTACCTCTGCACACAACTAACTGAAATTTTAAGGAGTAGACCTCCTGGTACATGGCTGGAACTGATGGGCAATAGTGCCAAACTGGTCATGCAACGTTGGCAAAGTAATACTGTTTTATTAAAAGCATTAAAATGTTGCAGTTTTACAAAAAGTATAATAAGCATATGGAGAACTTTGAACTCACCTCCGTTTATTCTATTACAGGGATCAACTTGAACAGTGATTAACAGCAATCCAACTCCTTTTTCAAGGAACAAATAAGATCCAGTTCCCATGCTTTTTTGACTGAACCTGTATTCTCAGCTCCATTTGAATAAAAGCATTACACAGAGAGAGAAACAATAGATTTTGGTGCAATTTGTAGTCTTGGAGTATTACCAGAGAAATGAAGACTTTTTTTTCATCATTATTGACTGCCTGTGATAGTAGATAACAAATTTGAAGATTTTATTTATATATATTATATATAAAAATTGTGACGCATTTGATATTGTTCATGGAGCTGCTGAAATTGTTGGAGAATTATAATTACAGTATAAATCAAGCCTTTATATCTCTGCCTGACCACAATCTTCCATCTTATTTGGGTGGGAGAGGCTCCAGACTGTACTTGACAAAAGATAATCAGTAACGACCCTATGGGATATTACCTTTACAGATGTCAGGCTAACCTTTTACTCCATTAGGTGTTCCAAAAGGACATTGGATTTGTCCCTTATGCAATCCAAACTCAGCCAGAGTACTTTGGCTCCAAGTTTCATGAGACCCATTTCAACAGTGGATCACCAGAGCAGCTCATAACTTGGCAGCCACTTAGCAGGCTTATGAATGTCGCTTACAAATTCCATGTACCTAAAATTATTACCTCCAGTTTTGATATCACTCCTAGAAAAAGCTGGCTTGCACACCTACCCAGCGCTTTTACCTTACTTGGCTGCTGCATAGTGACCAACTGAAGAAATTTGAAGCTCTTATTTTAAAAAGCTCTCTGTCTGCCGAGGTTGTTGATCTCATTCAGGGCAGCAGTGGTGGAGCGAGGGAAGGGAAAGATTAGAAATGGACTCCTGCTCCTGATCACTCTTCAATGAACTCTGCTGGAAGGCATGGGTTTACAGACATCAGGTGAGGACAGGTTTGGGTGCCTCCTCCTCTAGCTGCATAACCTGTTGACACTATGCTCACCCTTGAAGAATTACCACTTTGGCAATTATATTCCACAGTGAATTACTATTTTTAGAAGCAGAGCAAATTGGTAATACAGAAAGGGTTTTTAAAAAATCGATTACTGTGTGTAGAAGCGCATGCACAAACTTTTTTTAATGCGCCTTCTGATTTCAAAGGCAAAGGTCCTCATCTTCCCTATCTGTCAGCCTTGAATTTTGTCTGCAGAATTAAAGTACATATAAGGACAGTGATTCAATGGAAAATACAGCACAGCCTTTTTTAATAATAAATTAAACATCTTGGTGCAACAAGCATTGGTGGTTTGGTTGCCGGGAATCCAATTTCCAACATGTGGGCTATAGACTAGAATTATCTCTGTCTACACCCAGTCAGATTTTGAAGTGGATGTCTGAAAGTATTTTTACCCAGCAGAAGCAATGAAGAGTTGTTTTTTAAATGTTTTATTTCTTTGTAAATTACCCCACATCTATAGTCTGTCTAGCCAAGGTACCTCTGGTGCCAAGGAGGGTGGGGAGATCAGCCTGTACCCAGATTGCCACCTGTGACCTCTGAAGTTGGCTGCCAAGAGGCACATGGGACCACTGTAGGGAGAGACTGCAGGAGGAGAGAAAGGGTAAGCCCTGCTTGACATGGCTCAGTTCAGGAACCTGAGCAGAATGAGATTGAACCTCTACTTGTCCTCGCTCTGTTTTGAGTGTCTGTAGTCTTGAATTATAGATCGATTGTAGGTGGTCAACTGGCCCCTTTGCTGCACACCTGCAGGGTGAGGGGTTACTAATGTATGTTCAGCCATTCACTGGCAACTCCAAGTAGTTCATATTGGCAGTTTTCCAAGAGTATATCCTTGGACCAACTTGGGTACAGAACTAAGACTAGGTACAGAAAAGAGACCCCATAACAGATATCATGTCTATGTGCCAAAAATTGAAGTCAGTATCTGCAAAGCTGACAATTATATGCTGATCGTGCCTTTGAATTCTGTTGAGCAATAACATGTTGTTTGGATGTCCTAACCAAAGAAAAGGTGCATATTCCATCTTACTATAGATTTATCAATGGATTATAGACTTGTAGGTAGTAAATAAGGTGCTCGTGTCCATATATGGTTCCAGTCTACATAACAGGTGATGGCTAGCTTTTAAGGCAACATCCCAGTTCATTGTGGGGATAAAAGTCAACTCCAGCAGTTCCAGCTCATCGTCTTTTTGCACAAACTTTGATGGGTGATTGGGACCTTCGACCAGTTTACTTGCATGTAATGGTAAATATTTTTACACAATGTCTCTACCTCTAACCCACTCATAGTTGCATTCAATATCCTGGTTCAAATCTGGCAGGCTGTTTTATTAGTAGGATGTTACAGCAACATACCGGGTGATGTAATCTGTGTAGATAATGGACCACTTCACAGATGTCACTTAAATATACAATAAAGAAGATTGGCCTCAGGATACTTCGTTAAGGAGTATTGGCATTGTTACATACTGTACATGTTGAACTTTTCACGGCCATTCCAATGAGATGGCTCCACAATCAACTATACAATTGGTCAGCATATCGAGTTAAGTTGGCCGTTTAACTTTGATGCCAATTGTCAGAGATGCCCAATTGCATGAAGCTCTCCTCTGGCTGAAGTGTGGCTCATTGAGTGCGGAACACCACTTCTCACCTTTTGCCAGTCTGACTGACTACCTTTAACCCCCACTCTTTGTGTTCTGTTTCGTAGCCTGCTTGCTATCCATTCTGCTACTTGTCCGTTGATTCCACATGCTGTTACCTTAGCCATGACTCTATCAAAGGCCTTTGAAAATCCAAATATATTACATCCACTGCATTACCCTTGTCTACCCTTTCTGTTACTTCAAAGAATTCAATTAGGTTGGTCAAGCATGACCTTCCCTTTTGAAATCCATGCTGACTATTCTTTATTGTATTTTCAGTTTCTAGATGTTTTTCTATTTCATTCTTGAGTAAGGATTCTATTATCTTTCCTACCACCAATGTTGAGTTAATTTGTCTATAGTTCCTTGGACTTGTTCTATCTCCCTTTTTAAATATAGGAATCACACTAGCTGTCCACCAGTCCTCTGGCACTATTCCCTTTCCTAATGAATTTTTATATGTATGTAATAGTGCCTCTGCTGTTCCTTCGCTAACTTCTTTCAATATGCGCGGATGCAATCCACCCAGACCAGGGGTTTATCCTGTCTAGTTTGATTAGTTTATCAATTATCTCCCCCCATTTCTATCTTAAATGTCTTTATATATTTTTTGATTACTTCTAATGTCATGCCCACTTTGTTAGTCTCTCTGGTAAATACTGAGGCAAAGTAACTATTTGATATTTGTTCCATTTCGCTGTCATTACCTGAGTTTATTATGTGTATCCCATAGTGGCCCTTTCCCTAGCCTGATCTTTCTTGTTATTAATGTATTTATAGAATACTTTACTATTTCTTTTTATATCCCATGATAATTTAATTTCGTAGTTTCTCTTTGCCTTCCTAATTGTTTTTTTGACTTCTTTCCTAACTTTTCCTGTTCCCTTTTGTCATCCTCTCCTTTGTTGTCTATGTATTTAGTGTGCTTTCCTCAAAGTTTTTCCTTGAAGGCCTCAGCCTCTCTCAAAAACTGACTTTGGGCTCGATATTGTTGCCCAGATCTGTGACTCTGTTAGCTGAGAGCAGATCCTGCAGTCTGAATATGCACAGTGTGCACAATTTCTTAGGATGCGCTTAGCTAAACAAGTGATACAATGCTTCTCTCTTGGCCACTAACAAAATCTGTTTGGTTATTTTTCAAAATTGAAGAAAAGCTAAGTAACAAATCTCAAAAGCTTTATTTGGGTAAAATATATGTTGAAAATCCCGATTTTGCAATAATGGCTTCCATCACACCAAGCTCTTCAGTCCTGGTGCTGGAAAGTTACCCAAGATACCTAACTCCACTTTGGCAGACAGACACCCTAGATGTGCCCCACCCTATCATTGCCTTTTAATCACCCCCAACCCTGTGTACTTTGGCAGAAGTTCTGGGCGGGCACCTCTTGGCATTTACATCCGAGCATGCCATCCCACAGATTTTCAGAGCCGAAAATTTCACTATAACATGATTAAATTTATCCATTGAATTGTCTTGCGTCTTAATTCCTTGATGAACGTTTTTTTTTAGCTGAAGGCCTCAGTCGCCACCAAAGGCCTGGCATTAGACATGATATTTTTCCCCAGCACTGTGATTCTGTTAGCTGAATGCAGATGGGACAGTCTGAGCATGTGCAATGACCAATTTCCCAGGATGCATCGGTACAGTTTAGTTAGCTGATCTGCTGGAATTTCTTTTCTTTCAGCTTCTAGCGGTTGCTGCTCAGTTTTTAAATTATTTAAAGAAAAACTAATGAAGAAATTTCAAAAGCTTTATTTATATATAAGCTATATTGTGCTTTCTAAATGAATGGAAAATTATGAGCCCTGTGTCAAATGTTGCAATAAAGGCTTATAAAGATGCTGAAGAGGAACAGCTACCCCCAGACATTTAACTCCAGCTGCCACGTTTTGCATACCGGCTTATTGTGTACTCTCAGCTTTAAAGCGAGTATGGGATAAAAAATATTTATTAATTTTTATATATATATATATGAACAACAACTTGCGTTTATATTGCACCTTTAACGTAGTAAGACATCCCAACGTGCTTCACAGGAGCATTATCAAACAAAATTTGATATATATATAGAGAGAGATAGATTTCCTATGATGTTCCACATGGGGAATTCACGTTAAGTGTAATCTTCAGATGAAGTGGGGTTAGAGGGTGAGGGATAATTGGACCAGGGCTGAGGGAGGATTGTGATTTTGGAGGTGAGGGGAAAGGTGGAACAGGGTGGAAGGGAAGGGAGGAGATGGTGAAAGAAAAGAGGGGAATGGTGAGCGAAGAGGATGGAGAAATTGGAGGGAGTAGAAGTATGAGGAGGGGGAGAGCACCTAAGAATGGGAATGGTTTATGTTTTAAATATGAAATCAAGGCCCATAAAAAGACTACATTTTAAATAAGATAAATATGAAATCAATGCCAGAATGGTCCTGACATTTTAAAAAAATAACCATTAAAGCAAAGGTCTGAACGAAGCTGCCATTTTTTAAAAAGGTAAGTACAAGGAATGGGCTCCAGGTCTGGCTCTACGCGGCGATACTCAGGAGGAGCTGCGGGGAACACAGATTAGAAGCGTAGTCACAGTTGCAGGCTGACTGCACCACAATATCTAGCTGGAATACTGCTGCATAAATCCACCTTTTAAACAACTAGTCTGGAGCCTGGCAAAGGAGCATACAGAGAGTAAGATCACTGTTACTGCCATGCAGAAACCATCAGCACTACCAGCCTCTGCAGCAGAAAACAAGCCAGATACATGGACTGGAGGCATTGATCAGTTTAAGAGACAAAGAGCCATTGCCAGCAATTATATGTCAGTGGGGCAAAGAGGGGATAGAGTGATGGAATGGAGGGGATGGGGTGATGGAATGAAAGAGAGAGGGGATGGAATGAAGGAGAGAGGGGATGGAGCAATGGAATGAAGGAAAGAGAGGGGATGGAGCGATGGAATGAAGGAGAGAGAGGGGATGGAGCAATGGAATGAAGGAAAGAGAGGGGATGGAGCGATGGAATGAAGGAAAGAGAGGGGATGGAGCGATGGAATGAAGGAGAGAGGGGATGGAGCGATGGAATAAAGGAGAGAGAGGGGATGGAGCGATGGAATGAAGGAGAGAGAGGGGATGGAGCGATGGAATGAAGGAGAGAGGGGATGGAGCGATGGAATGAAGAAGAGAGAGGGGATGGAGCGATGGAATGAAGGAGAGAGAGAGGATGGAGCGATGGAATGAAGGAGAGAGAGAGGATGAAAGTCAGAGAACAGGGAATAAGAGGAACTGGTAGAGGTGGAATCGGATATGGTGAGAGGACAAATGACATGTAATGCCCTGGGTTTGACTTGAACATTGCACTGAGTATCAATTACAGTCCTGAGGATTACAATAACAACTTACATTTATGTAACACCTTTAATATGGAAAACATACCAAGGCATTCATAGAGGCTGAAGAAAATAAAAGTATGATAGATAAGTAATGGACACTGAGCTGCGGAGGAAGAGATTAAGAAGGATAACTGAGGATAGCTGAAAGCTTAGTCAAAAAGATGGGTTTTGAGACAATTTTTAAAGTTGTGAAGAGAAAGGATAAGATGGAGGTGTTTAGGGAGGGAATTACAGAGAGTGAGGCCGAGGTGGCTGATGACTTTGCCCCCAATAGTGGTCCAAAGGGAGAAGAGCTTGCATGAAAGGCCAGAATCAGAGGATCAAAGGATGCAAGAGAGAATATAACACTATACTTTAGTTCAGACTTTAGCTAACAGAATCATAGCTCTTGGCAAAAATCTGAAGCCTAATCTCAGAATTTCTATTGTAGCAGCCAAATAAAGAAAAATTTTGGCAGAGATTTGAGGGTTAGGGAATGGTGGACAGTGTGAGGACACACAGAGAGGGGGCAAATAAAATACACTTTTAAAAATGGGATAGAAACATAGAAAATAGGAGCAGGAGTGGGCCATTCGGCCCTTCGAGCCTGTTCCACCATTCAATATGATCATGGATGATCCTCTATCACAATACCATATTCCGGCTCTCCCCCCATACCCCTTGATACCTTTTGTGTCTAGAAATCTATCTAGCTCCTTCTTAAATATATTCAGTGACTTGGCCTCCAGCCTTCTGTGGTAGAGAATTCCACAGGTTCACCACCCTCTGACTGAAGAAATTTCTCCTCATCTCAGTCCTAAATGTCTTACCCCATATCCTGAGACTGTGACCCCTCATTCTGGACCCCCCAGCCAAGGGAAAGATCCTCCCTGCATCCAGTCTGTCCAGCCCTGTCAGAATTTTATATGTTTCAATGAGATCCCCCCTCATTCTTCTAAACTCGAGTGAATACAGGCTGAGTCGACCCAATCTCTCCTCATACCACAGTCCTGCCATCCCAGGAATCAGTCTGGTGAACCTTCGCTGCACTCCCTCCAAGGCAAGTATATCCTTTCTTAGGTAAGGAAACCAAAACTGCACAAAATACTCCAGGTGGGGTCTCACCAAGACCCTGTATAACTGCAGTAAGACATCCTTGCTCCTGTATTCAACTCCTCTTGCAATGAAGGCCAACATACCATTTGCCTTCCTAACTGCTTGCTGTAACTGCATGTTTGCTTTCAGTGACTGGTGTACAAGGACACCCAGGTCCCTTTGTACATCAACATTTCCCAATCTATCACCATTTAAATAATACTCTGCCTTTCTGTTTTTCCTTCCGAAGTGGATAACTGCACATTTATCCACATTATACTGCATCTGCCATGAATTTACCCACTCACTCAACTAGTCTAAATCGTCTTGAAGCCTCTTTGCATCCTCCTCACAACTCACGATCCCACCTAGTTTTGTGTCATCAGCAAACTTGGAAATATTACATTTGGTTCCCTCATTGATATATATTGTGAATAGCTGGGGCCCAAGCACTGATCCCTGCGTTACCCCACTAGTCACTGCCTGCCACCCCGAAAAAGACCCATTTATTCCTACTCTCTGTTTCCTGTCTGTTAACCAATTTTCAATCCATGCCAGTATTTTACCACCAATCACATGTGCTTTAGTTTTGCACACTAACCTCTTCTGTGGGACTTTATCAAAGGCCTTCTGAAAATCCAAATGAACCACATCCACTGGTTCTCCCTTATCTATTCTACCAGTTACATCCTCACAAAACTCCAGTAGGTTTGTCAAACATGATTTCCCTTTCATAAATTCATGTTGACTTTGTCTAATCCCGTTGATATTTTCTAAGTGCCCTGTTATCACATCCTTTATAATAGACTCTAACATTTTCCCTACTACTGATGTTAGGCTGACCGGTCTGTAGTTCCCTGTTTCCTCTCTCCCTCCTTTTTTAAATAGTGGGGTTACATTTTCCACCCTCCAATCTGCAGGAACTGTTCCATAATCTATAGAATTTTGGAAGATGACAACTAATGCATCCACTATTTCCATGGCTACCTCTTTTAGTACTCTGGGATGCAGATTTTCAGGCCCTGGGGATTTATCAGCTTTCAGTCCCATTAATTTCTCCAGCACTATTTTTTTACGAATACTAATTTCCTTTAATTCCTCCTTCTCACTGGACCCTTGGTTCCCTAGCATTTCTGGGAAATTATTTGTGTCTTCTTCCGTGAAGACAGAACCAAAGTATTTGTTTAATTGCTCTGCCATTTCCTTGTTCCCCATTATAAATTCTCCCGTTTCTGACCGTAAGGGACCTACATTTGTCTTCACTAATCTTTTTCTTTTTACATACTTGTAGAAGCTTTTACAGTCTGCCTTTAAGTTCCTTGCAAGTTTATTCTCATACTCTATTTTTCCCCTCTTAATCAATCTCTTGGTCCTTTTTTGCTGAATTCTAAGCTGCTCCCAATCCTCAGGCTTGCTACTTTTTTTGGCAACTTTATATGACTCCTCTTTGGATCTAATACTATCCATAATTTCTTTTGTTAGCCATGGTTGGGCCGCTTTTCCTTTTGTGTTTTTGTGCCAGAAAGGAATGTATAATTGTTGCAATTCATGCATTTGTTCCTTAAATGTTAGCCATTGCCTATCCACTGTCATGCCTTTTAATGAAGCTTCCCAATCTATCATGTAGGTCATGGAAAGACCTGCAACTGTAAGTCAGTCTGAACTCTGATAATGAAACTGGAATCGTGGATCTTGAAATCAATGATGCATATTGAAAACTTGCTCAATAAGATAGATGCTGTGTAGGG
Source organism: Heptranchias perlo (assembly GCF_035084215.1). Lineage (NCBI taxonomy): Eukaryota > Metazoa > Chordata > Chondrichthyes > Hexanchiformes > Hexanchidae > Heptranchias > Heptranchias perlo. The sequence goes on from NC_090333.1 coordinate 53,365,047, forward strand.
TGCATCATTGACCATTACATGATGTCGTGTCAATGCTGTAACAAATACATTGATACTGGTTAAATGCTTGTTGTGTTGGAATAAACCAAGTTGAATTATCCCTAGGTGACAATGCCTGATGCAAGCTCAGGACACTGACTGGGATCTGCGTGAATTTCTGAATGTATCTCATCTACACCTGTTTAGACAATCATGTGGAAGTTAGTTTCCCCGGGGAAGGGGAGAGATGATTTTCAAGGCCAAATTGATTTACAAGTTTTCCAAGTCCTTTTGGCCTTGAAACTTTGACTGCCAAATTATAGAAGAAAAAGAGGCTGTGGTCTGATCAATTATTATTTTAGAAATATTTTCCCTGACTGAGATATCTCTCATCAGTTAGAGGTGGACATGAGGGGACGTAGCCTCTGGAGCCCACACATCAGCTTCTCCACTGGGAACAGGGTTCTGGTTACCAGCGATCAGTGGGGGAATGGACCTCATGGAATTAGAAAGATCCTTCAATTCCTGGGAGAGACTGAATTGGTTGATAATGACCTCTCCATGTGGTCCCTCAAGACCTGCAGTGCTTCATTCGATGCCTCACTGTTGAGTTAACTGACTTGTCTGAATCTCTCATGAAGCGAGGTGAAACATTTGCAGATGTTCCAGCAACTTCCACTTTCTCCTGGCTGCCCTGCAATGAGATGAATCCCTCTCTGATGTTGGCACACTGTAGACCAGTGGACCACATCGTTATCCCAGTCATTTGTCACACCTGTTGGCCACACAGAACCTCCATATGTGTCCGATGCTTTACTAGTATCCTTTTCATGGCAGGACTCCTGAGATCATCATCTGCTGAGATCATCATGCTCTGCAGTCAGGGGCTGACATGCCTTACGCAGCCACTCAACTACAACTGACTCCACTCCACATCTGCATCCACTGCCTTCCATGTGCTCTGTTTCTCACCATCTGTAACTTCTTGATTGGGAGTCTCTGGGCTTCTGAGTTCGAGGGAGAGAGTGAATGATGGGGTTGGGGATTGGTCACCAGAGGGGACTGCAAGATCTTGTTTGTCGGTAATGTTCTCCGCTGTCTCCTGGCTTGCAGCCTCTGGGGGGAAAAAAACAATACTATTAACTTTGGTGTCCCTGAGCAGCATTCTAACTAAATCTGGCACTTTAGAAAGCAGTAGCATGTAAAGAGATTGAAGAATACATAAAAATATTAAAAAAGAAAAGATATACATTCTCACGAACTGACTGAAGGCAGTGTGACGCCCACTTCTCCATCCCCAACTGCCCAGGCTGTGTTCTCCTGCAGGAGGAATGCACAGCGTTAATTGGCTGATGCAGTCTCCAGATCCTACAGTTACAAGCAGTCAGGATTCGGGGAATGGATGGTCGTAATGGCAGGTGTTAGGGAGCAAGGACCTAAGTTGTGACACTCCAGTGTGCTAGCATGCATTACAGGAGAAGACAAATAACATGACTCCAGCCAAGTGACTTTGCTTCTGGAACTAGGGACACAGTGCCACGTAATACCTTAAAGGTCATTGCTTGATTATTACATAGAATTTACAGCACTGAAACAGGCCATTCAGCCTAACAGGTCTATGCTGCCTCCTCCCACCATTATTCTGCTTAGGGAATACCCATGTGCTTCTCTTTGATTGATTTATCTGCCCTGTTAATCATTTGAAAACATTCTGCTGAAACACCAAGTGATAGTACTTTATAGCTGAAAGCAAGACAGACTCTGAAACACTTTGCTGACCTAATGAGGTCCTTGAACTTCTTCCAACACTGCAAGGGGGCACTTGGGGTTATGAAGGTTCCACTCACAGCCACCTCCTTCCACATGGCCCATGGTGCTGCATGTGATGACATCTTCCCTGATGGCATCTTCCAATGGCACCCCTCTGTTCTTTCATTTGGGCCAGCAGTGTTTCCACATCAGCCTCTGAAAAAGTAGAAGCTCACCTTTTTTCCTTCTTTAGCTCCAGCCATTTCAATTTCCTCTTCCAAGCGCCTGCTCAGCCTTTCTGCCCGAATTTACTGGGCTCGCCCAGTGTACTAGGCCTCCTCCTGCTGACCACGTCCCGCCTGCATTAATTAAATTAGCTGAACCTGGAATTTCTGACGGGCTCAGCCTCCTCTAATCTTGGTGGATATAAGTTCCACTTTGCCGCACTTCTGCCGGCAGAGAAGATCCCCAGGAATTTCCAGGCCTATGACTTTGTGAAGTCTAACATGGTGCATTTAATCAGTGAACCTCTAGGGGTAGTTATGGAGGAACAACATAATATTATAATCGCATTTTTTGTAATTTTGTTTCACATGAACCACAATGTGAAGAAATAAAAATGCGCAAACATGGTGAGGTTTCGGTCTTTCAGAAATGTTTGTTTTTGTTTTTGTTTTTATTTAGGCAAAACCAAAGCCACATCAGAGGACCTTTGCCTAAAGGTTGCAAGTCAGTTTGAAACAGCTCATTCTCATAGCTGTAGTAAATGGGAAGGTCACTCCTGACCAGTTGGAGTACAGAATGGCTTCATCTTCATCTTCATTTTCTTTTCCTCAGTGTCGGTCTCTCGTTTTGTGCTTTTAGAGGTAAGAGAAATATAACAGTCCCAGTGCAGATTTCAATGCACTGCCTCTGATTGTGGAGTTAGATTTTACAACACTATCTATCTACTTGTGTTTCCTTCTGGAGTACATACATCAAATGTTTATATTTCCCAGGACTACTGAGTATTTTAATTCCAGTTTGTTGTGAATCAAAATTAACATCTGGTGTAGTTTTATGAGTTAGTTTGTATATTTTGAATGATTCTGGAGTAATGTTTTCAAACACCAAATGATAGCACTTTATAGCTGAAAGCAAGACAGGCTTGGTTTCTTAATTGCAAATGTGAGTTTGAACTAAATCTGGTTTGTGTGTATCCAGTTCTTCTACATCTATGTGTTAAATGACTCTGTGCTCAAGATCACTACTTTGCCTGCCATGTGCAATTTTTCAGGACAAGTTAAATTACAAATTGTGGATGTTTTTAAGACTTGGAACCATATCTTGCACTGCTGCATCCCATCAAAGAGTATGACAAGGCCTTGATTTTATAGAGAGCAGAGAAAGATGTGATTTCTACTGGGTAGAGGGGAGGGTTGTTTTACCATGGTTATGTCTCTTGGCCTTGAATAACAAATAATGACTGAAGATTTTGGTTATCAAAGCAAATATTGTGAGCTGACCTAGATTCTACTGTAAGCTTTGCTAATAGAAGTGAAGGTAACTGCTACCATCTTTCAGCACCCCTTCATAAGTGGTATAGTAGGCCTCAGCCAGTCCTAATAAATGTAAGTGTGTAAGCCAGGTAAAAGGTCCATTGATTATGATTGCAGATCAGCACATTTGTTCCTTGTACACCAGTGAACAACAATAGCAGAGAAAAGGATTTGCATGCCATAATTAACTGAATGCATATTGAGGTTTATGGTATCCAGTTCTGCACCTGGAAGGGATTGTGTTTTGCTAGTATTGTTGGATTTTGTTGCAGCATATTAATTTGGATCCAATTAAATCTTCTGAACACTTTAGGATTTGCATAACTGGCTATTGTGTGAGGGGATGTTCATTTTTTTTTCTATGAATTATTAAAATCAGGAAAGATTGAACAGGCTGGGGCTCTTTAACTCTCGAGAAGACTGAGGGGTGATCTGATCGAGGTCTTTAAGATAATGAAAGGGTTTGATAGGATAGATGTAGAGAAGATGTTTCCACTTGCGGGGAAGACCAGAACTAGGGGCCATAAATATAAGATAGTCACTAATAAATCCAATAGGGAGTTTAGGAGCAACTTCTTTAGTCAGAGAGTGGTTAGAATGTGGAACTCGCTACTGCAAGGAGTAGTTGAGGCGACTAGACTAAGATGCTTTTAATGGGAAGCTAGATAAACACGTGAGGGAGAAAGGAATAGAAGGATATGTTGATAGGGTTAGATGAAAAAGGGTGGGAGGAGGTTCATGTGGAGCATAAACACTGGCATGGACCTGCTGGGCTAAATAGCCTGTTTCTGTGCTGTACAAAAAAAATCCAGTATAAGTGACTCTGAAGTGAGTTCTTATTGTGTTTTACGTCTAGTTATTTAAAGTGACACTGGTTACAGTTTGAAAATAAGCCTATAATAAGTCAATATTCTTCTATATGGGAAGTGCAGTAAGGATGCTGACACCACCAACTATTCTGAGTGAGTGCTTGGGGCTGCTGAGGTTTTCTTCACATTATTATTTCTTGCCAGGATCTTTGCAACACTCATTCCAGCCACTTATTGCTTCTCATATGGTAATTAATTTCCATCAGTTTTTCTTTTCCTTTAGCTGGACTTGTGAACTAGAGTTTTTCTGCAGTATAAAAAGTCTTATTTCTCTGTATCCTCGTGCCTCTGGGCAGAATGTTAAGTGCATTTATAGTACATGCATGTCTTTTAACTGAATTTATATCATGTTTTGTTTCATTTATATACATATTTTTTATTAAGTCACTGCAGTTTGTAACATGGTACTTTCAGAGGTATACATTTAGAGGGATATTTTGTCACTAAGGTACTCAGTATGTTGTGCACATTTCTGGAACAATGCACTGTTTGGGGGTCAGGGTGATTTGGAAAAAGCTCTGGGATTTAGCTGGATCAGGGGTTATCAAGGGTCTTATAAGTGCATTGATGGGTCTGCTAGGGGTCAGACATTGTCGTTTGTGGAGCAGTAGGAGGGGATTTTTGTTTATGGTTTCACTCTCACTTTCCTGGGAGGGGCATGGGTCTGTGTGTGCCTCCAGGAAAGCGTTTCAGATTGCCTTGTATTTCCTCTGTTGCAGGCAGAGCCCATTTATCACCTCCTGTGACTGGGATATGACCCAATAGATGTTTCATGCACGTGTTTGTTGTGAGGAGGGTAATACTCCAGCTAATCATCTTGCCAGTAGCATGATAATTTTACTTGCTCCCTAGTTGTTAGGCTTAGCATCGATAGGCTTAGATCTGCTGGAATTGTGAGGCCCGTTATGCTCTCCGTAGCCTGTAGATTGCTACACAGAAAGATGGGGAAGGACCAGAATGTGTGGACCAATGTGCCCCTCTGGCTGCAGCCCTTCCAAGATTCATCCCCCAGGCCGGGATGGAATTTATGAACCGCATGTGGGCAGCAGAAAGCTCAATGTATTATGCTGAGCTGGTCCTCGTGCATTTTGCTGCAGGTAGTAGTCATGTCAGTTTCCTTCTCTCCATTCTTCAACTGTAACCTGGACAGCCCTGTTCTCATTCCCAAGCCTCTTTCGAAACATGTTGTGTTAAATATTTACCTTGAAGTGAGCATGGTACAGATGGTGGTGATATGTTTGTCAGGATTTGTTGAGAGTGGAGGTACAGTTCCACGGGGGTGAGCACATATTGGAGTTTTTGTAGTATCGTTGGGCCTTGGAGGAGCTGTTTAACTTGGATGTGGCAGAAGAGGTGGCGCTGGGTGAGATGAAGTTTGTCTGGCAGTTAATGGAAGGGCATAATCTGACCTTGTCTGATGATGCCTCTTTCATGCCAAGTTCAGAACCCATCTCTGCCAAATACATCTGGGAGTTGCCCATTACATTTGATTAGAGAATGGACCTAAAGGATTTCCTGGGAGTTAGAGCTTTTTACAGGTACACGGCATTGCCATTATTATCGGGTGTTCCTGGATCTCCATCAGTCTTTTCTGGTAGTGTATGAAGGGTAAATAGCTTAGGGGTTCCCATGCCCAGCCAAGAATCGTAGGGCAGGATGAGTTCCAGGCCACTTTCTCTGGAGTTGGGCTGCATAATAGTATTACCTGAAATTTGACAGGCTGAGCCTTCCTTCATGCTTGGGACCTGCAGGTGTCTGAGATGTATTCACTGCTTCTTGCCTGCCCGTAGCAACCTGTCAAGTTCTCAGAGTAGCTAGTGTGGAACTCTGATTGACAGCATCTGGTAAAGGTGGAAGAGATGAGTACATTCATTTTAATTGTACTTGACCTTCCCAGAAACAATTATGGGTAGGTTGTTCCATCTCTTCAGGTCAGCATATATGACGACCAAGTTGGGAAAGATTAGTAAGTTTGGGGGTTATTGCTACCCCAAGGTATTTGAAGGCCAAATCATATTTTTGATTTTCCTTTTGCTAATTTATGTATGGGATATGTCCATAACTGCAGGGAAAATACCACAGAACATACACTATAGCTCAAGACTATTGCTCGCTTGAACAAAGGAGAAAAATGGTGGTGGAATAATGAACTTTGACAAGCAAAGAGGAAGTTCATCAATGGAATTTAAAAAAAATAATAGCTCTTGATTTCCTTGTGGAGGAGAAGGTTGGTTGTGAGCACTGATCAAAAGTTATTCATTGATTTGGCATCACGGCTTTTTGTGGCCATTTTCCTTTTTAAATCACAGTTGTGCTCTAACTGCATCCACATGCAGGATCAATGGGCCGAATGGCTTGCTCCAGTTCCTATGTTTTTCCTACAGAACTTAGGATGCTTTGTGATACTGCACTCCTGGTCCAGGTTTGTGCAAAATTATCTGCAGCTCTTCTAGTCTTACAGAATGAAATGCTGACAGTCTGTATGTTGAAAATAGACCCACTAACCCACCTGAACAAATGACAACACTTCCAACCTGCATGGAGAGAGCCTCTAGCCTTTGATTGACTTCCATGGTAATCCAACCAAGTTCAGAAACTTACCCTGAACACTTTCCTACAATTCATGGCAGTGTGGTACACCGACCAGTTATGACACCTGTCCATCAATACATTTCAACTATTTTTACAGTGTGCCTTTTGTTTTTCATCTGGGCTAAATCATTGCACATTGTTTATTTTAGTTGCTTCTTGGAATATTGGTTTCATTTCTTATTAGTAACATCACAGGTTTGATACTAGTGCAATTTAATTGTATTAATCTTTAACTGAGACATATATATCTAACCCAAGATGTGTGCTAACTCCTGTTGTAAATAATATAATTCTCAGGGCTCTTCCATGGAATTCTGTTGATCCTCCATTTCCTAAGTCAGCAGAAATACTCTAGATTCCCTTGGAGCATATCCACTTGCAAATATCGGTGCCTGTGTGCTCAGTCTATTTTCAAACCAATTTGAAGCTCTCCTCCCTCACTGATAGAATCATAACATTTTACAACACTGAAGGAGGCTATTTGGTCCATTGTGCCTGTGTTGGTTCTTTGAAAGAGTTATCCATTTAGTCCCATTCCTCTTCTCTTTCTCCATATCCTTTTAAATCTTTTTCAAATTTTTATCCATTTTCATTTTAAAAACTATTACTTATGTTCTTTTGTTCATTTTAAAAGCTATTACGGATTCTGCTACCACCACTGTTTCTGGGAGGGCATTCCACGTCCTAACAACCTTCTGCATCATAAAAAAAATCTTAAATTTATGCCCTCTTGTTACTGATTCAGACCTTCCCTATTTACATTGTCAAAACCTTTTATAATATTGAATGCCTCCTCTTTGTTTTTTCTGTTCCAATGACAAGAGCCCCAATTTCTCTAGTCACTCTTCATAACTAAACTAATTGCCCCATCTCCAATTAGCTTTTTCTGTTTGCTATGTCCACAGAAAACAGACGTCCATAATACTTACCAGGCTTGTGCACCAGTGCTGGTCTGAATCAGTCTCTAAGAAGTGGGATAATTACTGTGGGTGTATTTTCTCTCTTCCTCTAAAGGGGTGAAGTACAGCACCATCATTTGGTACCACATTCGACATTGGGAACTTGCCATGCTGGGAACTATAGTCACAAATGATCTACTTTGATTCTGGCACATAAACAACTGTGCTCCCAGGACTGCTGTTCATTGGATTGCAGATGTGTACCACAGATAACTTCTTACCCCTCTTCCAATCTCCAGTCTCGTGTGAGGCCACATAATCCTTCCTCATCACTTTCAACATTAGCTTGGAACAAAAAAATGACTTTTAAAAAAAAACTTAGGCATATATCGCTGAAAGTTTTACCTTTATTAAATCATAAACATTTTCCCCACAACACAGCAATAGTTTTCCAGAAATTATATATTATGCATCATAAAAATGAGAATAGTTTGGAAAAGTATAGTGTGATAGATCATTTGGAACAAAATATTTAATCCTTTTATAGATATTTGGTATTATCGTTAGTGTGGATTTCAACACTGGGTCTAAGAGAACAGGTATCTGCTAGCTTTGATTATCTCCATGCTACATGTGAAATGTTTCCAAGTTATTTTACTTGATCTTGATTTATTTCAACTTTCTAATACACTGGTATTAAAGCTAAATTCCATGTTCTGTTAAATCACATCCAAAGAAGTAATAAAAGCTTAAACGAGCATTCGATATTCATAGAGGTACAGTTCTACACATTTCTGTAAAATAATTTAAAGAAACACACCGTGTAATAAAATTGGACTATTTCTTACATAGTTAACAGCTGTGATCTGTTCATGGTGGATGGGGGTGTAAAGGCTATATTGAGGTAACTGTGACCAAAACAGTAAAGGCTACACTGAGATAACACTGACCAATACAGTAAAGGCTACACTGAGATAACACTGACCAATACAGTAAAGACTATATAGAGGTAAGTGACCAATACAGTAATGACTATATTGAGGTAACAGTGACCAATACAGTAATGACTATATTGAGGTAAGTGACCAATACAGTAAAGACTATATTGAGGTAACAGTGACCAATACAGTAAAGACTATACTGTATTGGTCACTGTTACCTCAATTACTGTCTTGGTCAGTGTTACCTCAATTACTGTCTTGGTCAGTGTTACCTCAATTACTGTCTTGGTCAGTGTTACCTCAGTAAAGTCTATACTGAGGTAACACTGACCAAGACAGTAAAGACTATATTGAGGTAACACTGACCAAGACAGTAAAGACTATACTGAGGTAACACCGACCAAGACAGTAAAGACTATACTGAGGTAACAGTGACCTAGACAGTAAAGCCCTCTCAACATCAATTTCTGCCTTTCAACCTTCTTTCCAAATTGCAAGACTTTCCCATTCACTGAATCCAAATTATCATTAATGAGACCAAGAGTTTAGATCAAGCTCCTAAAACAACTGCACACTCTCATCTGCTGATCCCTGGAGCTTTATTGGTAGCACTTGCACCAGTTATCCATTCAGAATAACTAAGTCCTGCGAAATTTTGCACAGCAGCACACAGTGGAGTGTGTGCAAACAAAACCCCATTGTATGATGTGAATCTAAAAACAAAATGAGGAGAGAACAAACAACACGTGACACACATGTACAAGTGCAATGTGAAGCAAAACCTATTTTTACATTGGGGCTGATCTGCTTGCCCAGGATGTAAAACTGGTTTAAGAATAGAGTCCACAGGGGTACTTTTGCACCAAAACATAAGACACGGCCTCAGGAGTAATAACTATCAGGATGAAGGTTCAATTTATGTAAGTGGGGCTAAATGATTAATCCAGGGTACTTAAGAACATCTACCTTGCTATGTGTCCATGCTTTTGATGGCTGGAGAAAGTTTTCACCACCATTACTCACCTAAACATTAGCAAAACAACAGTGTCTCCTCAAAAGTATGCTGTGAATGTTTAGGGAAGCAACAATATTTAAGACTTCATGTGTAACTGACAAAGGAAAAATGAGGATATTGATGACTGAATGGGAATTGGAAAAGGAAATGTGCAAGCAGTACCAATTAGCACCACTAGCAATACATGTGATTGAAAATCCAGATATAGAAGTCTACAAGTGACATATAGGGCCCGATATTAGGAGGGCGGGGGGTCGACTGGGCGCGTGGGTAACGTGCCCAGTGAAATTGGGGTGCTCCGCATGCAATCGCAGGCTAATTGAAGCTACTTACCTTTGCTTCCAGGTTTCGCGCTGAAAAGCTGTGCAGCGGGCGGACTGCGTATGCGCAGCATAGGCTGTCAGCTGGAGGAGCCCTATTTAAAGGGGCAGTCCTCCACTGACTGATGCTGCAGAAAATAGGAAAAATTACAGCATGGAGCAGCCCAGGGGGAAGGCTGCTCCCAGGTTTAATGATGCCTCACTCCAGGTATTATTGGATGGGGTGAGGAGGAGGGGGAGGACAGAGATCTTCCACCCGACGGGCGGGAGGAAGTGGCCTGTCTCTGCCACCAAGAAGGCCTGGCTCGAGGTGGCAGAGGAGGTCACCTGCACCACCAACATATCGCACACCTGCACACAGTGCAGGAGGCGCTTCAATGACCTAAGTAGGTCAGCCAAAGTGAGTACACTTACTCATTCCCCAACACTCCGTCTGCCACATCACCGCCCCCACCCCACATCTCCTTCTGCACTGCCAACACTACTCTATCACATCACTCCTCACACCCACTCAAAGCTCATCCTCATCTTACTTGCACTTACTCACCTCGCCAGTACTCATTCCACCACTACCACTCAACCCAATCCTCATACAATCTTATGGCTCTATCTCATACTCACCCTCTCATGCATCTCTTTCACAGTCAGCCTCACTCAACCTACCACTACCTGTGCTGCAGCCACAGGGCATGCATCACATATGTGCAGTAGGAAGCGTAAGGCAAACGTGTAGTGAGCATGAAGGGGATGCACAAGGGTGTTTGAGGGTTTGTCATGGTTTTTACTTATATTTCATTTCCGATCAACTCACATAACATATTATATTGTCACCACTACTGCCACGTTTTTGCGAATCTTGTCCGGTTTGTGCAATAATGCCCTTTCCTGAGGATCACTATGAAGACCCACAACTGATGCCACCCATTGTGCCACTGCAGAGTGGGTGTAGGTGTATTGCAGAGCTCTTTTGTGCAGACGACTGAGAGACATCAGCGATGTCCCTGGTGGCACCCTGGAAGGATGCGGAGGAGAAGTTGTTGAGGGCAGTGGTGACTTTGACAGCGACAGGTAAGAAGATGGTGCTCGGGCCAGCCGGGAGCAGCTCGGCATGAAGGAGGCTGAAGATGTCCACGACTACATGTCGAGTGACTGAGCCTCCGTGTGCACTGCTGCTCAGAGAGGTCCAGGAAGCTGAGCCTCGGTCTGCAGGCCCTGTGGTGAGGGTAGTGCCTTCTGCGATGCATCTCTCTCTGCCGTTGCCCTCCCTCCTGCTGTGCAGGCGGATGTGTCACAGCACTGTGTTGTGGGGCTCCATGTGTCAGAGGTGGACGGCGTGGATGGTGATGCTGTTCATCCTCCAAGGAGGTCATGACTGCAGCTATGGCGGCCCCCATACGGAAGATGTACATTTGAGGGGGTCCGCAAGGTAGGTAAATGTATCTGGACACTGGGGTAAGTGTGCAAGTTTGTGAATTTAATGTTAGGAGGAGGGTGGTGGAGGTCAAACTTTGTCCAAAGTGACAGAGTGGCCTCCTGCAATGAGTGAGGGTCTCCCCCACCGAACCTGTCAAATGGACCTTTGCAGCTGCCACAGGCTGATGGCTGCAACACGTCCATTTCAACTGGGAGTGTTTCCCCCAGTACGGGAAACAGTTCCAGTTGATCTGAAAATCCCATCCCTCCTAAAATATCAGGTCAATCAGGTCTGTAAACGACCTGAAGTACCTGGTTAATTACTTCAAGTGGCATCCCGCCCGCTTTAATTTCCGGCGGGAGTCCCACATGTGGGGGCTGCGCGCGGATGTCAGCGCGTCACTGGAAACCCAGAAGTGGGCGGGTTGGAGCTGGGCTCCGGACCCGCCCCGGGAATCCCCGATTTTCGCACCCCCGCCATGAACGCACCCGTTCGGGGGTGCGAAAATCGAGCCCATTGGGTCAGAAAACTGGTGATGTGAAAATGGTTATTTTACTGTGCTCATTACACTATATTGAAACCCCTAGAATACCATCGCTTGTGATCAAAGAGTGTTTTAAGATTAATTTTTTCCTTTATGAAACCGGGATTGATCTGAGTTGGGCTCCACTGTACCGGTATTTATTCAATATCTACATCACTACTGTCACTGTGGCTTTCGCATGCGGTGAACTCCCTTTCTGGCAAAAGGCTATATTCATTTAAAAAGGATTCAACATCCACCGCAAAGAATTCTTCGCCCAGGTGCTGGGTGATCTGTATGAAGTTACCGATCAGCTCACCCGCCTTGTACACCAGTAATGCTGGGAGAACATGGTCAGCGAAGCGGTCACCAGCCCCAGTGTTGGAGGCCTTTATTTTGCAGAACTTGACCAAGGGGTACTCCAAAGCAAGGCATGTTAAGCAATTATTCAGAGATTCACAGCCCTTCACTCCATCCTCGTAAACGTGCACCATCACCGTGGTTTTTTTCAATTCCTTTTGGATCTCTTCCAAAAATTGCTCCCCGTTCTCTAGATCATAGACCACTCCAAACTGAGGCCCGAAGCTCAGCTGCTGATGCATCTCACGCATGCACTGCTTGCGGTACTTACGAAGGTAGGTCTCGTCTTCCTTGCCGTGGATCATTTCATATTCTTGCACACTCATCTATATGTTGGGGTTTAAAAAAAAATTTAAGATTTGCAATCAGCATATTAATTGACCATGGTAAGACCACGCACATGTACTGGCAGGATTCATTTATTCTGAATTGCCCAAGACATTCCTATTCTTCAAGAACAAATGGTGGGGAAAAAAATCTAACTGTTTTAGATTTGACTTGCCCCATTAAAGAGTGAGTTGTACACTATTTCCTGCATCTTCCATTTGTGCAATGTGCAAAGATAAAAAATTATAAAGTAATACAGCACATTATTGAGCAGTCGCAATATGACAATCATAGTTAGAAAAAGTGCAACTTTTGCTTTTGTGTCAGACATGGACATGATGACTAGTTCTTGATAGTTATTGGCTGAGTCATAATTAGTTTTTTTTTCTAGGCTGGTGCTGTAACTGTTCACAAAATTGGCAAAGAATAGGCCTTGATACTGAACACTTGGAAACTTTTAAAAGCGAAAGCTCTTTCAAATGTAATGCCCGAATTTCCCTTTCACAATGGTAGCACTTATGATAGCACTGTGTTAATTGTATGATTTGTATCAATAAGTGTTAATTGTATTCAGGTGGTTGGTATCAATTGGGGTCTCTTTTGTTTCCTTTTTATAGGCGAGCTGATCTAAGGTGTGGTGTGTGTAAGGGGAATCTCTGAATAAAAGCTTGGAAGCAATAAAAGTCCAGGCTCTAGTATTCTATTCTTCACCACATGATTATCCAATTTTAACACACTGCACTGTTTTGCATCAGTGCAAAATCAACTTCAATGTTATCTTTCTGGCTCTGGATAAAGAGGCAGTAGTGAATTGATGAACATATACATCACAATTTCACGATGAAGAAAATACTTGGTATGTTTGTTAGTAACTATAAGATTACTGGCCTTTGAATGTCCATATTGTGACTGGATGACTGTGTTGGGAGCTGGAGTGAGAACTTGAGAAACTGAGTTGTACAAATGCGGTCTGTTTCAATTTACTTGAACCCTGCACTATCAGGGAGCTAGCCCACTCTAACGTTTGACATTTGACAACCCAGCATGTACTTTGATATTCTAGGCTACTCTGAATACTAACCCAGCCAATAGCACTCCACATGCTGATAGGCGTAAGAGACTTTAATCAGTGTGTAAACACTAGAGAGATGTTGGGACTGAGATATATAATCAAAAAGAGTGAGATGGATCACAAACCTATTGAAACACAATGTTTATCTTTAGAGGAAGATGCATCAAATTAAGTTTAAAAATTGTGTAGCTTTACTATACTAGTACAATTTTATTTGCTAATCCCTTGCCATTAAATCATAACTCAAAAATAAAACTGTTGTTCTGCCTTGCCTTGCTTGTTTTGGCTTACCTTACGACTGATATTCTCTCGTGTGCCTTTGTCCTCCTTATTGAGAGATTGTTGTGGTGATGACGGTTGTCTAAGGAGTTGGCTTTTGTTTGCAGAAGCAGTTTCATGGTCCTCGCTCTCCAGCTTAAATTTTCTCCAGTCATTAATCACCCCTTTTGGACCTGGAAACACAACTGTTGGTTGTAATGTTGTCCTTCTATCCATTATATTTTTCCATTTTAATTTAGAATTTTACAGCACACAAACAGGACATCTGTCCCAACAGGTCTTTGCTGGTGTTTATGCTCCACTCAAACCTCCTCTCACCCTATCAACATATCCTTCTATTTCTTTCTCCCTCATGGACTTATCTAAACATGTTCATTAGTTTTGCTTTAATCTCTGGTGCATATGTGCTGATCTTTATTTAATGCAGATAAATGGTGAAATCCTTATTGCAGGACACCACCAAGAGTTGAAGAGAACAAGAGTAGAGAGTAAGTGAAACAGAACTTGAGTTTTAAAAACCAGTAGATGCAAGGTGTCCAAACTACAGACTGCGGGCAACATACTACTAACAAGCCCTGGCAATCCAGTCTGCAAAGCCTCAGTGACACTGTTTCTTTTTGCACTTGTTATTTTGTTTGTTACTTTCTTTCCGTATCTGAATTTTGTGGACATGCCTGTACAAAAGATCTGAAATCAAAGCTGCTTTCTGATTGGAGGATAATTCCTAAATCTGAAGTCCAAAGTTTGGTGGTATTGGCAGCTTGAATTAGATGTAAATTAACAGGAACTTCATACTTCATTTTAACTTTTATGCGTTGCTCAGTGCTCCAAAGTACATAATTAAATGGCTTACAAAGATAAAACAGCTTGAGCATTCATGCTGTAGATTGTAAGAAGGAAGGGAAGACTGGGGGAATAAGGAATACCATTATTTTGAGATCCTGGGAAAGAACGAGTAAGAACAGTTAAGGTTACGTAGAATTATATAGAATGTACAGCACAGAAACAGGCCATTCGGCCACACGAGCCTCCTCCCACCCTTCTTCATCTAACTCCATCAACATATCCTACTATTCCTTTTTCCCTCATGTGTTTATCTAGCCTCCCCTTAAATGCATCTATGCTAGTTGCCTCAACTGCTCCTTGTGGTAGCGAGTTCCACATTCTAACCACTCTCTGAGTAAAGAAGTTTCTCCTGAATTCCCTGTTGGATCTATTAGTGACTATCTTATATTTATGGCCCCTAGTTCTGGTCTCCAATCCAAGTGGAAACTTCTTCTCTACGTCCACCCTATCAAACCCTTTCATAATCTTAAAGACCTCTATCAGGTCATACCTCAGTCTTTCTTCTAGAGAAAAGATCCCCAGCCTACTCAGAATTTCTTGATAGGTATGAACTCTCAGTTCTGGCATCATCCTAATAAATCTTTTTTTGCACCTTCTCCAGTGCCTCTATATCCTTTTTATAATATGGAGACCAGAACTGTTCACAGTATTCCAAGTGTGGTCTAAGGTTCTATACACGTTTAACATAACTTCCCTGCTTTTCAATTCTATCCCTTTAGAAATGAACCCCAGTGCTTTGTTTGCTTTTTTAATGGCCTTATTAACCTGCGTTGCTACTTTTTGTGATTTGTGTATCTATAACCCCGAGATCCCTCTGCTCCTCTATCCCATTTAGACTCTTATTTTCCAAGGAGTATGTGGCCTCCTTATTCTTCCTACCAAAATGTACTGCCTCACACTTATCTATATTGAAATTCATTTGCCAATTACACGCCCATTCTGCAAGTTTATTAATGTCTTCCTGTATTTTGATGCAGTCCTCCTCTGTATTAACCATACTGTCCAATCTGGTGTCATCCGCGAATTTTGAAATTGTACTTCTGATTCCCGAGTCCAAATCATTTATGTAACTGGTGAACAACAGTTGTCCCAACACCGATCCCTGTGGAACACCACTTCCCACCATTTGCCTGTCTGAGTAACTACCTTGAGCCCCTTTTCTCTTCTTTCTGTTTTGTACTCAGTTTGCTATCCATTCTACAACTTGTCCCCTGACTCCACATGCTCTGATCTTAGTCATGAGTCTACTATGTGGTACCTTATTGAAGGCCTTTTGAAAATCCTTTTGTTGTGTTCATTAACAGTAGGATAAACATCTGGTTAGTAGTGGGACTATGGTTGTGACCTAATATCATTGTTTATAATAACTTTTTTATATTTTGTGGTTACAGTATTTTAGTTTGTTTCCACATTTTTTAGGTTATGTCCATGTAGAATTCCTGGCAGTTACTTCGAATAAATCTGTGCCATAGACAACAATAGGCTGGGATCTGCTTCCAAAAAAATGGTAGAATTTAGATTTAACAGGCAGTTGTTCAAATTCACTGAGTCACAAGCATTCTTTGAAGGCATTTATTAGCCTGTTATTGAAACATGGCCTGTAAAGAAATCCCCAAAATATAACACTCTTGTTCTTGGCTCTCTCCTTGGCTGTTCTGAAACTAACCATAAGGAAATGTGTGAGAGGAGCTTGCCTGTAATTTGTACCTCCCTTCCTCAGAGGGAGCACTTGGCCCTAGTGATTTAGTTTACTTAAGGAACTCTTGGGACTCAACATGCTTCTTGATCACTTTGTGACATGATCTGTTGATACACCAGTGTATTCTGCAGCCAGCAGCACTTTGTTTGATTACCTGTGTTTGTAGCTGAGAATTCAAAATTTGAATCAGATTCCACGTCTTCATCCCAGCTCTGTCTGCGGTTCATTCTGGATAGGTATGCAATGAGAGGTATCTGAAATTGGGATAACAGCAAGATAACATGAGGTGTGGATTTTAAAAACAGCAATGAGGTGTGTCTGGGTGTAGTGTGGTAAATTGCAATTGATTACTTATGGTCCAGCTGTTGTTTGTACTTAAAAAAAAAAAAAAAAAAATTTTTTTAAATCCCTTTTTATAATAAAGTAGCACAGGAGGTGGATGGGAGTCTCTAATCAGAGTGTTGGAATCCCAATTCAGGGCATTGTGAGCCAGAATCCCCAGATTAATTTGAACTACGCCACCATCACTGTCAAGATGGAACACTGTTTGGCTGTCGAGCAGAGGAAGGTGGGAAAAACTAAAAGAACTAGTCCTGCTCTGCAACCCTGAGCCTTCCTTGGTCATTCAAGGAGTGGAGAATTCTGCAGGTTAGACTACTTTAGTATTCCAATTGAAGGAGTAAACATGGTATTTGGAGCAGGGTTTCCATTAAGAACTTTACGTACTTTACTTCACTAATGTCCTTCAGGGAAGGGAACCTGCTACTTCTACCAGGTCTGGTCTACACATGACTCTAGCCCACACATGACTCTAGCCCCAAACTATATGGTTGATTCTTCATGTCCTCTGTCATGCTGTTCAGTTGTACAAACTATCACTATGAATTGATAGAGATGGCCTGCTACCATCGTCTCGGGACAACTTGGCACAGGCAATAAACGTGCTCTTGGCAGTAATTTCCACATCCTGAGAATTAATTTTTAAAAAGGAAATGGTGAGTAGAGTTTTGATTGCAACACAGAGAGCCCGAAAAGCATACAGGATAACATATTTGGAGCTGAGGAGAAATGAGAGAAAAGTTCATTAGAGCAATGACCTTAGCAGGACTAATAAAACAAACTACCAGGTTTATGAGAGGTGGAAAGTATTTGGCCCTCTTGTGGTCACTGATGAGCACAGCAACATTTACAATATACTCTACACTGAAGCCAATGCAAATTGAGCATGGAAGTAAGTGATGGTGTGTGTTCCTCTGTGTTGCTTCCGACTGACATTCTGAACTATCGTAAGGTGATGGTAAATACTGTAACTCATACATTAGGTCAAGACAAACAACTCTAAAATAAATGTTTATATGTGAGTGTACAAATACCAAGGGAAGCTTACAAACTGGGAAATCAATTTACTGTACAAATGTCCTTGAAATGAACTGGTTTATCCATTAAATGATGGTTGGGTGTGATTCAGAGAATGCCTTTCATGGATTATCATGGAAGTTTGGGTTATGGTCTATTCACAAACATTTTTAAATGCATAGTGTATATTGGAGCTGATTCCCCCCCCCCCCCCTCATTATTTAAATGATGAATAATCATTATTACCATTATTTTTGGGCTGCAGAAGTTAAGTGTTGGGACAGCTATCTTGATGGTACAGAATAGCCTTATCATAGGATTTGCATAATGATGCAAGATCTAACCAAGTTCAGGGTCAGTTCATATTCCATATGTAAGTGGGACATGGCCTCTCCTGATATCCCCACCATCACAGAAGCCAGTCTTCAGCCAATTCGATTCATTCCACATGACATCAAGAAATGGCTGAGTGCACTGGATACAGCAAAGGGTCCCGACAACATCCCGGCTGTAGTGCTGAAGACTTTAGCTCCAGAACTAGCCGCGTCTCTAGCCAAATTGTTCCAGCACAGCTACAACAATGGCGTCTACCCGACAATGTGGAAAATTGCCCAGGTATGTCCTGTCCACAAAAAGTAGGACAAATCCAATCCGGCCAATTACCGCCCCATCAGTCTACTCTCAATCATCAGCAAAGTGATGGAAGGTGTCGTCGACAGTGCTATCAAGCGGCACTTACTCACCAATAACCTGCTCACCGATGCTCAGTTTGGGGTCCGCCAGGACCACTCGGCTGTAATGAGGTCTATAGCATTGGTCCAAACATGGACAAAAGAGCTGAATTCCAGAGGTGAGGTGAGAGTGACTGCCCTTGATATCAAGGCAGCATTTGACCAAGTGTGGCACCAAGGAGCCCCAGTAAAATTGAAGTCAATTGGAATCAGGGGGAAAACTCTCCAGTGGCTGGAGTCATACCTAGCACAAAGGAAGATGGTAGTGGTTGTTGGAGGCTAATCATCTCAGCCCCAGGACATTGCTGCAGGAGTTCCTCAGGGCAGTGTCCTAGGCCCAACCATCTTCAGCTGCTTCATCAATGACCTTCCCTCCATCACAAGATCAGAAATGGGGATGTTCGCTGATGATTGCACAGTGTTCAGTTCCATTCGCAACCCCTCAGATAATGAAGCAGTCCGTGCCCGCATGCAACAAGACCTGGTCAACATCCAGGCTTGGGCTGATAAGTGGTAAGTAACATTCACACCAGACAAATGCCAGGCAATGACCATCTCCAACAAGAGAGACACTAACCACCTCCCTTTGACATTCAACGGCATTACCATCGCCGAATCCCCCACCATCAACATCCTGGGGGTCACCATTGACCAGAAACTCAACTGGACCAGCCACATAAATACTGTGGTTACAAGAGCAGGTCAGAGGCTGGGTATTCTGCGACGAGTGACTCACCTCCTGATTCCCCAAAGCCTTTCCACCATCTGCAAGGTACAAGTCAGGAGTGTGATGGAATACTGTCCACTTGCCTGGATGAGTGCAGCTCCAACAACACTGAAGAAACTCGATACCAGCAGGACAAAGCAGCCCGCTTAATTGACATCCCATCCACCACCCTAAACGTTCACTCCCTTCACCACCAGCGCACTGTGGCTGCAGTGTGCACCATCCACAGGATGCACTGCAGCAACTTGCCAAGGCTTCTTCGACAGCATCTCCCAAACCCACGAGCTCTACCACCTAGCAGAACAAGGGCAGCAGGCACATGGGAACACCACCACCTGCACGTTCCCCTCCAAGTCACACACCATCCAATTTGGAAATATATCGCCGTTCCTTCATCGTCACTGGGTCAAAATCCTGGAACTCCCTACCTAACAGCACTGTGGGAGAACCTTCATCACACGGACTGCAGCGGTTCAAGAAGGCGGCTCACCACCACCTTCTCAAGGGCAATTAGGGATGGGCAATAAATGCTGGCCTTGCCAGCGACTCCCACATCCCATGAAGGAGTTAAAAAAAAACCTAAGATGGCCTGCCACTTAATATCCATTGTTATTATCAGGCTCAAGCAGAATCTTACATTATTAGGACAGATTGTTTTATGCTATTAGATCAGCAGTAAGTAAGCTGGAAAATCACTTGTTGACATCAGGAACTGGACAGGTCAGTTCATCCAGTTCTTTATCCTGGTATTAGGATAAATATGTTTATTCTTGTCAGGTTGTCTTATTCACTGCTGGCAGAATGTGTGGCAATGCAAATTTATTTTTAGGTACTAAAGCTTATCAGGATTTTGCACCTTATGACATAGGCTCCAGAGCTTCCACTCAAAATGTCTCACTGAATGTCAGCAGCACCTGACAGTCATGCCATCTGCAGAATTGATGCCCTTGTTTGCTGCCATAGAGCTACATACAATATGGGCTCTCCCTGTGAATTCAATGAACAGTGAGTTCACAATCTCAGCCAGACTATCAAAGAGATCAATTATACTGCCGGCGCATGGCAAGACCATAATCACTGCCAGCCTGTTAAAGGGTGCAGTTTATATCACTACTTTTGCATTGCTTTAAAGCAGTTTTGGGCACATGTTGATGTGAAAGTAGCACTATTCCTCCTAAATTCTTTTCTTGCTAATCTCCATATAAGATGCAGTCAGGAGTATAACTCTGGTCTGCTAACATACATCGCACTCTATAATACCAGCTTGAGACTGGTTAGAAAACATGCAAAAACTAGCAGAGGTTGATTGAGCATGGAGTGCTTTAGCTCAAGTGATTATTGAGACAGACTATAACTTCATTTAAAAGGGAATTAGATAAGTATTTGAAAATAAAGAGGCAGGGAAAGGAATTGGGCAGATCCAGTTGAAGTGGTAGTTTTGGCACAGCTCCCTTCTATGCCGTCATTTCCATGATTTATTGTGTAGTTTTGTAATCCACAAATAATACTGACCTCAGGATGCTGTCTCACATTTCTTTTATGCTCAATAAATGAAACACAGTTTAATTCACTGGCACATTTCACTTGGAAGAGCAGACACATATTTTACAAAAATACTTTGCTGCCACTCAAGTACACTAATCTACTGTTGTGAAGTCTTATTCATTAATCATTAAATTACAATTCAGATATAAAGTATATTAATAGATTCATCAGATGTATTAATGAATTAATGCCTCAAAGAAAACATAACTTAAATTATATTTGTGGTAGTTAACATGCAATGTAAGGTCACCGTTCCTGTCACAAAAATGCAAAACGCACTTCTTGCACACGATGTCTTTGTGACCTGTCAGCAAACAATAATTTGAATTTATAATAATTTAAAGAAAACATTTCTGAGCATGTAACATGGCTCCACATACAGGAAAAAGAAGGAAAGTTTAGGGAAGATGATGTCAATAAAAAATGTTTTGAGATTTCTTTTGAAAGCAGGGAGGGAAGCAGCAAGATGGGGTGGTTTTGGGAGCAGGCGAGTCGTTATCAAAAGATCAACCTCTGTTGGCGAAGAGGAGAGTGGATGAGTAGCAATCCGGTAGCAGAGGAGATTGTGTGTAGGGACTTACAGCAGGGGACATAAGCAGGCAATGTTCCACCGGTGAAAGAAAGCGATCTGGGCGATAGACCAGATGTGGGGTGAGAAGTTCAGCAGCGGGTCGAACAAGATGACAAAGTCATGCACCTTTAGATTTCATTTGAAAGGGCAACCTGGTTGCTTGATGGAGTGTGATCCAGAAAGATTTAATTGCTGGCAGGAGTCAAAAGGGGAGGTTTCAGTTACGCCAACGTTGAACTGACAGAAATTTTGACTCATCCAGCACTTGATATTGGACTGGCAGCAGCAAAGTAAAGTGATAACTAGGTGGAAGTGGAATGGTAGAGTTGGCTATTTACAGCATGCAGGTGGAAGTTGATCCTGTGCTTGTGGATGGTATCACTCATGGATTGCATAATGAGTAAGAGGGGACTATGGATGTGGCCCTAGGTCACATTGGAGGTAAATTTGCACGTGCAGGAGGAACAATTGTTAGGGAAGCTGAAGTGACTGTATTGGAATAGAAAATGGCTAGTGCCATGGACAGGCTCCAAAGGAGGTGCAGTGGAATGGAATGGTCAACCATCTCAAACATAGTAGACAGATCTCATGCTGGTGAGTTGGGGCAAGCCTGCCACTCGTCTGCTGGCCCTACGCTCGCCTCTCACCCTGGGCTCACTGCTTTAAAACTCAGTTATTGTAATTAGGGAGTTTAACATCTAGTTAAAGCTGAAATGTTAACACCAAGTCTATTCTGATGCAATGTTGCAAAGTTTGTTGTTACAGTAACAGGCTTTAGGGGAGATTCAATGTGCAATTTTTGAATACATAAACTTTGTGATTGATTCACTTCACTTTTTTTGATTAATAGTTTCTTCTTTCAATTTTAGTTTTCAAAATCAATGAAATCCCAGTAACATGATTCTGGGATATGAAAATTGCTGTTCTGTTCAAGAGAGCAGTTAGAAAATCCAAAGAGAAAGGCAGTTCTTAAAGTGTCAGAAGCAACCAGTGGCAGTTTATAAAGGATTGACTGTTTGAAATTCTGGGAAGAAAGGAGAAACGCTGAACATATTTAAAAGTCAGTTCCTAAAGATTAGATTTGTTTTTTGATTTGCAATCTTTTTATTATTTTGTCTACCTGAGATATGTAAAAGATTTTTTTACTGTAAATATATAACTATTTTCAAACTGATAGGTTACTTGCTTGTTTATTTGTATAATTAATTCACTTCATATTTTAAATGTTTAAATGAGGTTTGTTGCTGTACCAGTTTCGAAGACTAAAGTGAAATATTATGGAGACATAAAATAGTCCAGTACCTCAAAACAATTACCATTCAGGGTTTGCTGTCTGTTTACCCGGGCACATTGCCAAAAACTTACCTAGATCTCAAGGAAAGATATCCTTTTGAAGGTATGGAGAGTTGGGACTCACCCATGAGACTGATCTAAGATTCGAGAGCCAAAATAACCTAGGATCAGGTGGTTAGAAAAGACATCAGTGACTCTCTGAGCAGAGCAGTTTCAATGCTGTGGATGGGGTGAGAACTGAAGTGGTGGGAGGAATGAGCACTATTTGGGTGCCAATGATTTGTTCAAGGACTTTGGAGAGAGAGGGTAAATTAAAGATAGACTTGTGGTTAAGTAAAGAAAGACTTGGATTTATATATAGCCTTTTCACAACTGTAAGAAATGTTTCATTGCTTCTTGATGAATTACTTTGGTGTTATTTAGGTAAACACAGCATAATGTCCAGTTGATCAGTTTTTGGTGATGTTGATTGAGGAAAGATTGTTGACCAGGACATCACAAGAGATTCCTGCTTCTCTTCTACTGATGCCGTGAGATCTTTAATGTGCACTAGAACTATTGAAGAATGGGGGCACTTAGATTATATTCTCCAGTTATAGAAAGGTGGTGATTTTGAAAGGATGAAGACAATGTCAGAGGATAGGGAGAAGTTATGATGGTGGAAAATATGGGCACAGGAAGAGAAAGTTAAGTAGTCAGGAGCCGAGTTGGGAGCACATTTTGGGATTCATGGAGAAGATGAACTTGAGGGCTAGGGTTGGAAGATGGATGAAACACTTTAGCGCGTAGAGGTGTGGGGAATGAATTGGAAGGAACGAAGAATGAGGAGTGGAGTGAGGGAGAGAATGTGGAATTTTTGACACCAGGAAGGTTTGTGAGTTCCTCAAATTTAGTATCTGAGGTGAGTATGGGGAAGAGCAGAGTTCCAGATGTCCACTACCCTATGTGCGAAAAAAATTATTTATGATTGCACTTCTAACTGTCCTAGCTCTAATTTTAATATTATGCCCCCTTGTTCTGGATTTACCCACCAGAGGAAATAGTTTTACTGTATCTAACATTTGGAATCTCTTTATCATTTTAAGCATCTTGATGAGATCACCCCTCAACCTTCTAAACTCCAAAGAATACAAGCCAATTTTATGCAACATGTCCTCATAATTTAACCCTTTTAGCCCTGGTATTCTGGTGAATCTGCACTGTACCCCCTCTAAGGCCAATATATCTTTCCTGAGGCGTGGTACCCAAAACTGACCAAGGCTCTGTACACCTGAAGCATCACTTCCTCACTTTTGAATTCCAACCCCTTTGAGATAAAGGCCAACATTCCATTAGCCTTTTGGATTATTTTTGTACCTTTTGCATTAGCTTTTTGTGATTTGTGTTCATGGACACTTAAATCCCTTTGCTCCTCCACAGCTCCCGGTCTCTCACTGTTAAGGGCATTTTCCGATTTGTTTTTCTCTGATCGAAAGTGGATAATCTTACACTTCCCCACATTGAACTCCATCTGTCATAGTTTTGCCCATTCATGTAAACTGTCTGTGTCCCCTTGTAAATTCCTGCTCCCATCCACACAACTTACTATGCTTTCTAACTTAGTGTCATCTGCAAACTTGGATATAATCTGTATATAAAAAAAATGCTTCCTACCATCTGTTCTTAATTTGTCTGTCACAACCCTGACCCTGTGCTTTCTTGTCCTGCTGTCCTGGTGTATATGGAAGTATTGTTCCAGGTTTATTTTCCCTATCTTATTAAATGGCATATCTTTATAAATCCAGTCAATAAATATCCCTCTGAGGCTGATAAGACTTTGTTTATGAAGAAATACTTCAAAAATATTCCTTTCTTAATATGAGTACATGTATTTTTTGGCTATTCATTTTAATATATTTTAGAAAAACTATTAATAGCCAAATCGATTCAGAAAATTTAAGGTAACTTTGACTCAAAGCAAGTATTCTAAGGACATTAGGAAAAGCAGTGCATTGTGAGAATGGGATTGCACATGACTACATGCAAACAATGCATGTCCAGGGATTTGTCATTCAGGAAGAAGAGTTGGCACATCACTCCATGAAGGATTTGAAATCTCGCAGTCTGATTGGAGAAGATTGAATGATGTAAACCAACCTACACTTGACGTATGCACCTGTCTGATGGATTGAAGTGTATGTAGGTTGATGGGGTGTTAATGGATTAACAGAATATCCAATTTATTCTTTGTGCTGTCACAGAAAACAAGCCGATATGGTACTAGACCCCCCCCCCCCCCGCCAGTGACCCTTGTCTCTCCACACATCCACTTCATGTGTGCCGTCTGTCTCTCCTCTAATCTTGTTTGACCTTTTTCTCACCTCCATCCTTTTCTCCCTCATTTTTTTTCTCCCTTTTTTTACTCTGATTCGTCTTCTCTTTGTTAACTCAGGTTCTTTTTCCTCTTCTTTCATCACTCCTCTTGTTCTCGTTTTCTTCTCTCCACATCTTGTTGCTCCTTTTTTCTCTTCCTGTTTTCTCTGGTTTCACCACCACCCCCCCCCCCCCCCCGCTCTCCCCTCTCTCTCGCGCGCGCTCCCGCCCCCGCTCTCCCCTCTCTCTCGCGCGCGCTCCCGCCCCCGCTCTCCCCTCTCTCTCGCGCGCGCTCCCGCCCCCGCTCTCCCCTCTCTCTCGCGCGCTCCCGCCCCCGCTCTCCCCTCTCTCTCGCGCGCGCTCCCCGCCCCCGCTCTCCCCTCTCTCTCGCGCGCGCTCCCGCCCCCGCTCTCCCCTCTCTCTCGCGCGCGCTCCTGCCCGCGCTCTCCCCTCTCTCTTGCGCGCTCCCGCCCCCGCTCTCCCCTCTCTCTCGCGCGCGCTCCCGCCCCCGCTCTCCCCTCTCTCTCGCGCGCTCCCGCCCCCGCTCTCCCCTCTCTCTCGCGCGCGCTCCCGCCCCCGCTCTCCCCTCTCTCTCGCGCGCTCCCGCCCCCGCTCTCCCCTCTCTCTCGCGCGCTCCCGCCCCCGCTCTCCCCTCTCTCTCGCGCGCTCCCGCCCCCGCTCTCCCCTCTCTCTCGCGCGCTCCCGCCCCCGCTCTCCCCTCTCTCTCGCGCGCTCCCGCCCCCGCTCTCCCCTCTCTCTCGCGCGCGCTCCCGCCCCAGCTCTCCCCTCTCTCGCGCGCGCTCCCGCCCCCCGCTCTCCCCTCTCTCGCGCGCGCTCCCGCCCCCGCTCTCCCCTCTCTCGCGCGCGCTCCCGCCCCCGCTCTCCCCTCTCTCTTGCGCGCTCCCGCCCCCGCTCTCCCCTCTCTCTCGCGCGCGCTCCCGCCCCCGCTCTCCCCTCTCTCTCGCGCGCTCACCCGCCCCCGCTCTCCCCTCTCTTGCGCGCGCTCCCGCCCCCGCTCTCCCCTCTCTCTTGCGCGCGCTCCCGCCCCCGCTCTCCCCTCTCTCTTGCGCGCGCTCCCGCCCCCGCTCTCCCCTCTCTCTTGCGCGCGCTCCCGCCCCCGCTCTCCCCTCTCTCTTGCGCGCGCTCCCGCCCCCGCTCTCCCCTCTCTCTCGCGCGCGCTCCCGCCCCCGCTCTCCCCTCTCTCTCGCGCGCTCCCGCCCCCGCTCTCCCCTCTCTCTCTCGCGCGCTCCCGCCCCCGCTCTCCCCTCTCTCTCGCGCGCGCTCCCGCCCCCGCTCTCCCCTCTCTCTCGCGCGCGCTCCCGCCCCCGCTCTCCCCTCTCTCTCGCGCGCGCTCCTGCCCGCGCTCTCCCCTCTCTCTTGCGCGCTCCCGCCCCCGCTCTCCCCTCTCTCTCGCGCGCGCTCCCGCCCCCGCTCTCCCCTCTCTCGCGCGCGCTCCCGCCCCCGCTCTCCCCTCTCTCGCGCGCGCTCCCGCCCCCGCTCTCCCCTCTCTCGCGCGCGCTCTCCGCCCCCGCTCTCCCCTCTCTCTCGCGCGCTCCCGCCCCCGCTCTCCCCTCTCTCTCGCGCGCTCCCGCCCCCGCTCTCCCCTCTCTCTCGCGCGCTCCCCGCCCCCGCTCTCCCCTCTCTCTCGCGCGCTCCCGCCCCCGCTCTCCCCTCTCTCTCGCGCGCTCCCGCCCCCCGCTCTCCCCTCTCTCTCGCGCGCTCCCGCCCCCGCTCTCCCCTCTCTCTCGCGCGCTCCCGCCCCCGCTCTCCCCTCTCTCTCGCGCGCTCCCGCCCCCGCTCTCCCCTCTCTCGCGCGCGCTCCCGCCCCCGCTCTCCCCTCTCTCTCGCGCGCTCCCGCCCCCGCTCTCCCCTCTCTCTCGCGCGCTCCCGCCCCCGCTCTCCCCTCTCTCTCGCGCGCTCCCGCCCCCGCTCTCCCCCTCTCTCGCGCGCGCTCCCGCCCCCGCTCTCCCCTCTCTCGCGCGCGCTCCCGCCCCCGCTCTCCCCTCTCTCTCGCGCGCTCCTGCCCGCGCTCTCCCCTCTCTCGCGCGCGCTCCCGACCCCCCTCTCTCTCTCGCGCGCGCTCCCGCCCCCGCTCTCCCCTCTCTCGCGCGCGCTCCCGCCCCCGCTCTCCCCTCTCTCGCGCGCGCTCCCGCCCCCGCTCTCCCCTCTCTCTGCGCGCGCTCCCGCCCCCGCTCTCCCCTCTCTCGCGCGCGCTCCCGCCCCCGCTCTCCCCTCTCTCGCGCGCGCTCCCGCCCCCGCTCTCCCCTCTCTCGCGCGCGCTCCCCGCCCCCGCTCTCCCCTCTCTCGCGCGCGCTCCCGCCCCCCGCTCTCCCCTCTCTCGCGCGCGCCCGCTCCCTCCCGCCCCCGCTCTCCCCTCTCTCGCGCGCGCTCCCGCCCCCGCTCTCCCCTCTCTCGCGCGCGCTCCCGCCCCCCGCTCTCCCCCTCTCTCGCGCGCGCTCCCGCCCCCGCTCTCCCCCTCTCTCGCGCGCGCTCCCGCCCCCGCTCTCCCCTCTCTCGCGCGCGCTCCCGCCCCCGCTCTCCCCTCTCTCGCGCGCGCTCCCGCCCCCGCTCTCCCCTCTCTCGCGCGCAGCTCCCGCCCCCCGCTCTCCCCTCTCTCGCGCGCGCTCCCGCCCCCGCTCTCCCCCTCTCTCAGCGCGCGCTCCCGCCCCCGCTCTCCCCTCTCTCGCGCGCGCTCTCCCGCCCCCGCGCTCTCCCCCTCTCTCGCGCGCGCTCCCGCCCCCGCCTCTCCCCTCTCTCGCGCGCGCTCCCGCCCCGGCTCTCCCCTCTCTCTTGCGCGCATCCCGCCCCCGCTCTCCCCTCTCTCGCGCGCGCTCCCGCCCCCGCTCTCCCCTCTCTCGCGCGCGCTCCCGCCCCCGCTCTCCCCTCTCTCGCGCGCGCTCCCGCCCCCGCTCTCCCCCTCTCTCGCGCGCGCTCCCGGCCCGCCCCGCTCTCCCCTCTCTCAGCGCGCGCTCCCGCCCCCGCTCTCCCCTCTCTCGCGCGCGCCGCTCCCGCCCCCGCTCTCCCCTCTCTCGCGCCGCAGCTCCCGCCCCCGCTCTCCCCTCTCTCTCGCGCGCGCTCCCGCCCCCGCTCTCCCCTCTCTCTCGCGCGCGCATCCCTAGCCCCGCCCCGCTCTCCCCTCTCTCTCGCGCGCGCCTCCGCCCCCGCTCTCCCCTCTCTCTCGCGCGCGCTCCCGCCCCCGCTCTCCCCTCTCTCTCGCGCGCTCCCGCCCCCCGCTCTCCCCCTCTCTCTCGCGCGCTCCCGCCCCCGCTCTCCCCTCTCTCTCGCGCGCTCCCGCCCCCGCTCTCCCCTCTCTCTCGCGCGCTCCCGCCCCCGCTCTCCCCTCTCTCTCGCGCGCTCCCCGCCCCCGCTCTCCCCTCTCTCGCGCGCGCTCCCGCCCCCGCTCTCCCCTCTCTCGCGCGCGCTCCCGCCCCCGCTCTCCCCTCTCTCGCGCGCGCTCCCGCCCCCGCTCTCCCCTCTCTCTCGCGCGCTCCCGCCCCCGCTCTCCCCTCTCTCTCGCGCGCTCCCGCCCCCGCTCTCCCCTCTCTCGCGCGCGCTCCCGCCCCCGCTCTCCCCTCTCTCGCGCGCGCTCCCGCCCCCGCTCTCCCCTCTCTCGCGCGCGCTCCCCGCCCCCGCTCTCCCCTCTCTCGCGCGCCGCCCCCGCCCCCGCTCTCCCCTCTCTCGCGCGCGCCCCCGCCCCCGCTCTCCCCTCTCTCGCGCGCGCCCCCGCCCCCGCTCTCCCCTCTCTCGCGCGCGCCCCCGCCCCCGCTCTCCCCTCTCTCGCGCGCGCTCCCCGCCCCCGCTCTCCCCTCTCTCGCGCGCGCTCCCGCCCCCGCTCTCCCCTCTCTCGCGCGCGCTCCCGCCCCCGCTCTCCCCTCTCTCGCGCGCGCTCCCGCCCCCGCTCTCCCCTCTCTCGCGCGCGCTCCCGCCCCCGCTCTCCCCTCTCTCGCGCGCGCTCCCGCCCCCGCTCTCCCCTCTCTCGCGCGCGCTCCCGCCCCCGCTCTCCCCTCTCTCGCGCGCGCTCCCGCCCCCGCTCTCCCCTCTCTCGCGCGCGCTCCCGCCCCCGCTCTCCCCTCTCTCGCGCGCGCTCCCGCCCCCCGCTCTCCCCTCTCTCGCGCGCGCTCCCGCCCCCGCTCTCCCCTCTCTCGCGCGCGCTCCCGCCCCCGCTCTCCCCTCTCTCGCGCGCGCTCCCGCCCCCGCTCTCCCCTCTCTCGCGCGCGCTCCCGCCCCCGCTCTCCCCTCTCTCGCGCGCGCTCCCGCCCCCGCTCTCCCCTCTCTCGCGCGCGCTCCCGCCCCCGCTCTCCCCTCTCTCGCGCGCGCTCCCGCCCCCGCTCTCCCCTCTCTCGCGCGCGCTCCCGCCCCCGCTCTCCCCTCTCTCGCGCGCGCTCCCGCCCCCGCTCTCCCCTCTCTCGCGCGCGCTCCCGCCCCCGCTCTCCCCTCTCTCGCGCGCGCTCCCGCCCCCGCTCTCCCCCACCGCCCCCCCCCTCTGTTTCACTTCCCTTTTTTGCGTGTTGTCTTTTTTTCACACTCTCTCCTCCATCCTCTCTCCTCTTTCTTTCTTTATCTCTCTGTCTTCTCCCCCTCACTCATCCACTATTACTCTCTTGCATTTTCTGTAGTTCAATGACAATAGTTCCATATTTTTCAGTTCCTTGCTCATACACTTTTAATCATGCCTATTCTCTTTTGCCATTGTTTTATTAAAAATAACCCATCTATCGTAGATGGCATCATCCATTGTTGTCACTTTGACTGTTACTGCTGCTTCTACTGTCACTACGACAACTACTGTCAGAAATTTTATTCTGCATCACTTGCACTGACTTCAGTTTTGAAGCCAACCACTTATTTAATTTGCAAATTATTTCTCACACATATAACTATACTTAGACAGAGTGACATCAGCATGCCCAATTCTTGGTCCTTTTCATGCCATACTGTGCCAGCACAAGGCACAGTACATCTTGGGAAAGGAATATACACCTCTCAAACATCTTAACTCTACCATTCATCGATGCAAAGCCTAAAATATGGTTTGCCAATACTGAGTAACATAAAATAGGGCTGCAATTAGAGAGGTGATTGGCTTACCCATACAATAATATAGAAGTTTAATAGCTCCCAGTAAGTCCCTTTTCTCAAAGGTAAGCCAACCATCAGTAGTTCATTTACTTCCTACTAGTGATGGTATAATGCAGATTGTGTCCAGTTTGGTCCCCGTAACTGGTGATAGATAGTGAGGTTCGATAGAGGCTGTTGAGGAGGACAACAGGAATGATACCTAACCTTGGATCTCTCCATTGAAGAAATGTAAGCTCGCTGTACATATGATTGAGGTTTTTAAGTTACAAAAGGATTGGATACAGTAGATTTGGATAAAATACTCAAATGCATAGTAATAGTCAGACTTGTGGGCATACCTGTAAAATAAATAGGCAGTCAGGTTAGACTGGCAAAGTTATTCAGAATGGCAAAAGGTGGGAAGTGGTGTTCCACAGGGAGCGTGCTGGGACCATTGTTGTTCACAATTTACATAAATGATTTGGTCTCAGAAATCAGAAGAACAATTTCAAAATTTGCAGATGCCACCAAATTGGGGGGTATAGTTATTACTGAGGAGGGCTGCGACAAAATACAGGAAGACATTAATAAACTTGCAGAATGGGGATGTAATTGGCAAATGAATTTCAATGTAGATTAATGCATTTTGGTTGGAAGAATAAGGAGACCACATACTCCTTGGAAAATAAGAGTCTAAATGGGGTAGAGGAGCAGGCAGATATGCAAATCACAAAGTAGCAACGTAGGTTAATAAGGCCATAAAAAAGCATTTCTAGAGGGATAGATTTGAAAAGCAGGGAAGTTATGTTAAACTTGTATGGAACCTTGGTTAGATCACACTTGGAGTACTGTGAACAGTTCTGGTCTCCATATTATAAAAAGGATATAGAGGCATTGGAGAAGGTACAAAAAAGATTTACTAGGATGATATCAGAACTGAGAGGTTATACCAATCAGGAAAGATTGAACAGGCTGGGGCTCTTATCTCTAGAAAAGGGAAGACCAAGGGGTGACCTGATGGAGTTCTTTAAGATTATGAAAGGGTTTGATAGGGTAGATGTAGAGAAGATGTTTCCACTTGCAGTAGAGACCAGAACTAGGGTCCATAAATATAAGATAGTAACTGATAAATCCAATAGGGAATTCAGGAGAAACTTCTTCACCCAGAGACTGGTAAGAATGTGGAACTCACTACCACATGGAGTAGTTGAGGCGAATAGCATAGATGCATTTAAGGGGCTGCTGGATAAACACATGAGGGAGAAAGGAATAGAAGGATATGCTGATAGTGTTAGATGAAGTATGGAGGGAGGATGCTCGTGTGGAGCATAAACACTGGCATGGACCTGTTGGGCCGAATGGCCTGTTTCTGTGCTGTACATTCTATGTAATTCTATGTAATATCAGGAACTAATTATTTTCTCAGAGGTTTATCACTAGTGGAAGTGGTAAGCAT
Source organism: Heptranchias perlo (assembly GCF_035084215.1). Taxonomy (NCBI): domain Eukaryota; kingdom Metazoa; phylum Chordata; class Chondrichthyes; order Hexanchiformes; family Hexanchidae; genus Heptranchias; species Heptranchias perlo. The sequence continues at coordinate 53,396,558 of NC_090333.1, forward strand.
GGGGGACATGGCAAGCTCTGGAGCAAGGAGCTCATTGGGCAGATACAAAGTGTGTGGGTTAGTTAAATTATTTGAGTGATGCATTATAGATGATCATGGTATAATGGAACTTGCTTGATTGCCATTAGAGTCGGGGGAGAATTTCATTGAAATTAGCAGAAGATTTTTTTTGCCTTTTACCTCCCCAAGGGATTAGCATCACTGGAGCTGACGGGTAGGTTGCATACTGTCTATTGGATAGGATGAACACTGATGCCCTTCTTGCCCTCCTTTTCATAAGTTCGTATTGAGTCTGTCACTAACTGTCCTGGGCTGACAGCAGTCTTATGACGATCTAAAGGAGCTTCATGATATCGCAAAACCACTTAATATCCTCCACATTGGTCTACTTGAATTTATTTTCAATCAGATGTTCAGGAAAACATTTGACTATGAAGTGGGATTAAAGATAGAGACCGAACACCCTGCAGTGTGTGCCACAGGTGGGATATGTAACAATGGAAGAAGTCAGTCTCTTCATTTCTCTCATTCTTTTTCCTGTTTCAAAATGTGTATCCTGAAACACACCTCAAAATGTCAAGCACAGGGATAGGAGGAGTTGAGTAGAATCTGTTTTCTTGGTAATGTGTTTGCTGTATTAACTCGCATATATAAAACTAGAAAGTTAGATCACAGTTTGGAGGTTTTAAACAATCCTGAAATGCCCCATTATTGCATGTATGACTGCATTTTGTTACTCCTTTTAAAGACGAAAACTTCTGCTAACCAGCAACAACACAAGAATATTTAATCGCTACTGATAGTCCCACTACATTTTTAAATGTGTTCCTTGGAAATGTGATTGGAAATTAATTGAAGCATGTCAATGCTGAAGATGTTAAAACATAAGAATTTTTAGGGACAGGACTATTAAGTCCATTGAGCCATTTTCATAGATTTTAATCCAATCTATTGGCCTTGTATCCCTTGATGCCTTCATTTCAGAAACACATTTAATTGTGTCTTGAACAAATTTATGCTTCAACGTTCCACCTCCACTCCCCCCACCACCGCCCCGCTCCCGTAACTTATCCACATCTGTATCACTCTTATGTTAAGTGGCTCTGCCACTGTGATGTCATGAAGATTCTTTCTTATGTTGTGAAATGGCTGCTGTAAATCCAGAGCGCAACTTTAAGTAGGCTAAAGGACGTGGTTCAAACTGGGAAAGGCAAATTCAGAACTGATCTTGAGACTCTTCTTCACAAAAGAGTGCAATTAACACACACAATGGACTTCTGCATCGGGCAGTGGATGCAAAAACCCTGGAATCATTTAAGAAATAATTGGATGGAATTATGAGGGGACTGTAAGAATTTTTTTTGAATGGATGAAATAGATTAGGCCAATTGGCTTTACTTATCTGTATCTATCTTATACTTTGGTATTCATGTTTTTAATAGTAGTGCTTTTTGTTTAGCACTTTCAATACTGTCTGCAGTTTTCTCTGAATAAAGTCATAAGAACATTAAAATAGAATTGTTGGGAACAGGAGAGGATCGTTAGGCCCAACAGATTTGGCCCTTTTTGACAGCTACCAACCTCATCTACCTGCCTTCAATCCTTTCTCCCTTTAGAAGTACACCTCCTGAATGTATTTAAACTTCCACTCGGCAGCTTTCCTTGCTAACTTTTTGCATTGAATTATTACATATTTGTGTTTATAAAAGGGCCTCCATCTGACCTCCCTTCTTGCTCCTAACTTCCTGGTACTTGAACCTGTCACTGTAGTGAACAGTGTGCTTGGATCAGTTTTGTTAACCCCTTCATAATACTAAACTTCAGCCAGATCTCCTTGAAGTCTCCTCTTGTTAAGCATCCAAGAACATGAAAAAATAAAGTGAAAAACTGTAAATGCTGCAAACCTGAAATTAAAAAAAATAGCTGGAAAAACGCAGCAGGCGAGTCAGCGTCCGTGAAGAGAAAGACAGGTTATGATGTATTGGGTCTCCATCAGAACACAATACCTCTTAATCTGTCTTTTCTCTTTTTACAGATGCTAATTTACCTGCTGTGTATTTCTAGCTATGTCTGTTTTTATCCAAGAACATGACACTCCCTTTGGCTAGAGGTAAAGACCAGCACGACTGTGCATTTGTTTTTCCTGGAACTTGTAAACCATGTGGGCCTGGGTCTGGCAGATGTAGTAATCCCATGATACAGGAACTCATGGTCATAGTTAATATCTTTTAACTTGTTGATTCATGTATTTTGTGACACTCACTTAACAGTCGATTAACAATAAAGCAATTAACTTGGATATTTTGGATGGTGCAAAAGTAATTTAATTTGTGGTGTTGAGAACGCACGTTAGTAAAGATGTTTAGAGAGATCGTTCCACAGTGCAGGTGGCAAAAAAAATGGCATGAGTCAGCCCGGTACATAATTACTGAATGTGCCAGGTATATGTGTGGGAAGATGTTCTATTTCCCTCCAGGTGAATTCTTCACATTATTTTAAAATGAGCACAACTGAATGTAATGGAAAGTGCCAGCTCCTTCAAAGGTGCAGAGAAGGGAAGTATTTTATAATTTTACTCTGCATCAAAGACATTTAAAAAGAAAGCCACTGTTCAAAAAATATTAGGAATGGTTTGTCATAAAAGTCTTTGTGTGTATTCAGGTGCTCTTACCTGCACTTCTGTAATGTAACTTCTCACAATCTGCTGTGTAATTAAATTGTCTTGCTGACCCTTTTCAGTTCAATGTCACTAGTCTCCACTAAGTAACACCACCGTAAATGAAGGCAAGTACCTAAATGATTCTGAGTTCCACAATTGATTGACTTCTCAAAATTAAACTAAAACCAGTCCTGTGTCTATCATTTACTTTTACTTTTCCTGGTTATTTGGTTTAAGACCATTTTCCTCGGTCTTAAACCAAATAAACTGGATTATTAACCAGAGAACTAATATCTCAGTTGGAGACAGTGCGACATTTAAGAGATTCTTTAATGTCCTATATTTTCACTTGATAGTCACATTTTTAAAAAATATGTAAGTATTGCAACTTTCAATATTTTTGGTAATACAAAATTCTCTTAAAATGATAAATCCAAATACTAAGATTAATTTGTACTTCAATATCATTTTGTATGCTGCAGGAACTCAGTAAAGAGTGCGGCACTTTAGAAACATAAAGTAGATTGTCCAAATGGCATTGAGCCCAACTCTGACTTGAGAGAGTTTTTCTGTTTAATGATGAGTCAAAGTAGTAGTCAGGGAAAATTAAAAGCTCTGAGTCTTGTGTAACAATGCCTCAGTTATATAAAGCTTATTCTCACAGTACAGTGCTGCAATTACCTTAATAAGCATGGGAAATAAATCTTGCAAAATCATAGCCTTAAGCTTTTTTTCTCTGTTCAACAATTATGCTGCTTTAGAAAGCAGCACATGTATCTCCTTAAATTGTCCAGATGAGAGCAGGAGTAGAGATTCCTGTTTCCATCAGTTGCGAGTGATCCTATCTAATTATAAAATATGATAGTCCATTGGGAAGGAGCAGAGCCTGATTGACATGTCCACTCAGTTCTGTTCTTTCTGGCTTTGCTTCTAAAGTTGTTAATGACTTTCATTCTGCACAAATATGAAATATTTTGCTTTTAAAGATTTCATATCATTACTAAGGCAGCAAAAATCTGCTTCACTATTCCTGTGTTAACATTGTGGCATTTCAACACCTGTTCGCCATGCTGAGATCTAATTCTCCCTCACAGTCAAGATGTCACATAGTTAGAAATGAGACACAATTAGGCTTTCAATTCTGTTTCCGTGCACATGGGCGCGTGCGTGTAGAACATGTTTGTGGTGCCAAGAAGTCATAACTGAGGTGAGAGGACAGATGCACATCTGTATCCTTCCAATGCTGCTCTGTAGTTATGTGTTAGCATAGTCCAGGCTATCCTCCCTCCAGTTTTTCCTCCCTTCTGATGAAGAGTTGCCTAGATTCGGCTAATGGCCCCTCTGAAAACATGATTTGGCTTATCATATGCGGAATGACTGGCACCATCTTGGTGTTCTTCCACTCCCTGGTCGGGCTTATTGGAATCACAATGGGCTGATTACTATTTTGCTGTGTATCTGACTTTTTCTATTCTATTCCCATGGCCAAATCTCCCCAAACCAGACCTATGGGTGAGGTATAATATGCAACTGCCAGGTGAGTGATATTTTCCAGTGCAGTACAGAAACATGGTAACATTGAGTTAGGAGAACTCAGCACTTAATTGGGTCTGAGGATTTCCCCCAGTTCCAGAACTTCAGCCTAGTCTGTACTCTCATTTATAACCTGGTGAGGAAGAATTAGATGCCGGAATATCTCAGTGCTAATACCTGAAGAGTGTAGCAGCCTTGGATTATCTCAACGATGGTGACTAGATCTTCACATGGATGGGACAAAAGTGGGCATAAGATCTTATATGTTTAAAAAAAAATCAATATTAATATGAACCGGAGGTTTTTTTGCTTCCCTCCCCCCTTGGTGAACTGATAGGGGGTCAGTACAAATCTGGAGAGTGGACTTACTAGAGAAACTCAGAATCAACAACCCCTCCATAGAATTCACCTCATCAATGATCAAGATTTTAACATTTTAAATATACTCAATCAACTCCAAAATTATTAAAACTTTTAAAATGACTGCCTGACACAGAGAAAGGATTTGAGGGTTAACAGATACATGTGTTTTTGTTTCCCCTTGAGCTGTTGACATTGGCATGTGATGATTCCTATAAAACCCTATATTAAACATCTAATGTTGTTGAACTGTTGGTAGAACAGAGCGTCCTGTAGTGGCAAACTCTAAAGAATAGTTAAAGAACTATAAAGAAAGAACTTGCATTTATATAGCACATTTCAAAACCTTGTGATGGCCCAAAGCATTTCACAGACAATGAAGTACTTTTTAAGTGTTTTAAGTGTTGTAACTGTTGTAATATAGGCAACAGCCAATATAAGCACACCAAGGTCCCACAAACAGCAGTGAGATGAATGACCATATAATCTGTTATTAGTGGTGTTGGCGGATGGATAAATGTTGTCCCGGACACCAGGAGAACTCCCCTGCTCTTCTCCGAATAGTGCTATGGGATCTTTTATATTAATTTGAGAGAGCAGACAGAGTCTAGATTTAGCATCTCATTTGAAAGAGGGCACCTGAGTGCATCACTAAAATGTCAGTCTAGATTACGTGCTCACGTCTTGGAAGTGGGGCTTGAACCCATAATCTTCTGACCCAGAGCTGAGAGTGCTACCACTGAGTCAAGGCTGACACTAGTTGTGAGAAGACTCTAGTGTGAGAGGGAGAACCAGCAGAACAGCTGTTTGTTTTTTCAGTATGATAACCTCACACACCAAAGTGACACAAAAAGCACGACCCCAACTGAAACTCTTTTTCCTTCTTTTAATTTATGTTGCATTTTTAGATTAGCGATTCATAAAAATGGTCAACAGTGAATAGAAATGCTAATTATTTCTGTTTTCCAGCGAGTGAATTTTTTTTAATAGGATTTTACTCGCAGAAATTTGGCCATTCAGGGATCTCCTACAAGAATAGGAAAGTAATCAAAGCAGCAAAACTGCACAGCCCCATCCACTGACTGGGCCATTTCCAGATTTCGAAAGACTGATTTATAGATAAAGAAAGAAAGACTTGTATTTATGTAGCGCCTTTCATGACCTCAGGATGTCCCAAAGCACTTTAAGGCCAATGAAGTACTTTTGAAGTCTAGTCACTGTTGTAATGTTGGAAATACAGCAGCCGATTTGCGCTCAGCAAGGTCCCACAAACAGCAATGTGATAAATGACCAGATAATCAGACCCATCGTATTAGAACCAAAATGTTTATCTTTTTGTGTGTAATCAATCTCTGAACTTTGAAATTAGAAACAAAGATTGAATGACAGTACAAGTTATAAAATTGTACGTATTGGCATTACTTTCATGGTTAGTTCTGGTCTTTTTCACTTGTGATTAATTTAAGCATCCAAAGCATGAGATATTTCCCTGAGGGGGTTGGTGAAAAGTTGGGATGAGCTCCTCAGTTGTATAACAGTTTACTCCTCACCTGTTTAAAGTGCTCCTGGGCTGAGCACTACCCAGCCCACCTACAGCAGCGCAATTGATGGTAATCGATAGGGCAGATGGTCAGACTCCAGGGGAGTCACTGCACTGTCACACTCTGCTCCCATCAGCAACAGAACTGAACCAGTTACAATTGCAGCAAAATACACTTTGGAGAAAAAAGCTCCGCTGAAGAGTTTTGCTGCTCCAGTGTTAACTCCAGCTGAGTGAGTGAACTAACTGCTGCAAGTTTTCATTAATTCCCCCGAGCTGAAACTGCTGCATTTTCTGCAAAGCTTGTTAGCAAGACTTTAATAGGCAACAGCAGACTTTTGACTCATTTATCTTACTTAAGGAAAACCGTTAGTAGTGCAGAAAAGGACAAAAAAAACTGGTGGGTTCAGTTTATTTCCTGTCGCTTTACCTTCAGTTTTAACATTTATTGCCATTAAACAAGCAGAAAACATCCCCATAAATGCCAACCCCCATAACATTTCATCTAGATTTCCAAATCACATTTTTAGTTGTGAGCAAAATTATCACCAAATCCACCTATCAATGTGATGTAAAACTTTACCAGTTGAAAAATGTTGGTACCCAACTAAGTTTTGTATGAATTCTGTTCTGAACAGAAATACATGAAATACCCTGTCGGTATATGCCCATTGTGAAATTTGAGACAGAGTTATCAATCCAATGGTTTTACTTTGTTTTATTGGACACTGCGGAACCACTGAGAATTGAAGTGTTCTTCTGGTAATATAAAACACAATGCAGGTATTTTTAAATCATTTGGTTTTTTTTCCCTAATTGGTAGTGAACTTCCTGCTATGAAGAAAAAATTATCCTTAAGATTCGTAGCGTTTGATTTGAGAAGTTACATTAAGGAACGTTGGTCTGAAATTACTTGAGCTTAACACAAACCCTCTCTCGATTATGTTGGAGTTACCAAAGTCTGACGTCACTTAAGAATATCCCCCAATCCTTTGGTAAAAGGATATAGGAACGTGATTGTAGAATTATGGAGGGGACCTCACAAAAGCTCAGTAGCATATGAGAGTATCAAAGCACCCTACCTCTAGAAGGTTGGGTAGTGTCTGTCCCTAGTAACTGATGCCATGATTTGCAGACATCTATGAATAATTATGCAAAATGAGCTAAATCCACAAAATTGCAGGCAGTAACTGGTGTTATAATAAAAACAGAAAATGCTGGAAATACTCAGCAAATCAGGCAGCATCTATGGAGAAAGAAACAGAGTTAACGTTCCAGCTCGATGACCTTTCGTCAGAACTGGGAGGTGTTAAAGGGTGCTGGTAACTTGGTTTTGTACCAAGCACTAGGCATGCAAGCCTAAACTTCAACTGGATCTCAAGTTGGTACTATAGTCAACATTAAGTGGCGAAAGACGCAAAGCTTCGCGACATCTTCAGCAACCCTGCAGACGGAGCACCGCAGAGATACACCTGGTCCAGGCCAGACGGGTCCGTCCGTTCTAGGATAGACTTCCTTTTTGTGACCCTAACGCTCAAGGTCAGATCCACTGACGTCCAACCGGTGTTCTTCTCTGACCACTGTCTCCTACTGGCTGACTGTCAATCGCAGGAGGACCAGAGGACGGGCAGGGGGATATGGAAACTGAACATGAGACTGTTGACCCCAGAGAACATCAAGGAACTAAAGAGGGATTACACAGGTTGGAGGATTGTGAAACCCCTCTTCGACTCCATGGTGCATTGGTGGGAAGCGATCAAGGCCAACAGGCCGACATACTGAGGATCAGCAAATCATTTTATGCCAGGCTGTGTGACGCGAAGCCCACAGACAGCACAGCCTCCCAGTCCTTCCTGTCCTCCTGTCCTCTATCACGGAAGTCTTAAGAGGACAGCGAGCAGGAGAGCGAGGATCGGCCACTGACCTTGGACGAGCTGACAAAGGCTGTCCAGTCCTTCGAGAAGAACTCCCTGAAGCGATGGCTTACTGGTCGAGTTGTACTCGGCTCTGTGGGGCTGGATAGGCCCAGACCTCCTGGAAGTGTACAGGGGTATGCTTCTGGCATAGGAAAGGCATCATCACCCTCATCTTCAAGTAGAAGGGGGGAGAGGGAAGAAATCAGAAATTGGCGACCCATTTCCTTGTTAAATGTCGACTACAAGATTCTGTCCAAGGCCATTGCCAACAAACTCAAGTCTGCTCTGGAGCGGGTGATCCACCCCGGTCACACCTGTACTGTACCCGGCAGGAAGATCTCTGATAGTCTTGTGCTGCTCAGGGATATGATCGCCTACATGCAGGACACAGGGGTCAACACCTGCCTCATCAGCCTGGACCAGGAGAAGGCCTTTGACAGAATATCCCACACGTACATGATGGACGTGCTCTCCAAAATGAGTATTGGGGAGAGAATCCGCGATTGGATCCGACTGCTCTACGCTGACGTCCGGAGCACAGTCCTGATCAACGGGTGGGAGTCGGAGAGTTTTCCGATCAGATCTGGGGTCAGGGAGGGCTGTCCTCTCTCCGTGGTCTTGTGCGTATGTTGTATCGAGTGGTTTGCCGCATTCATCAGGAAGGACGCAGGTATCGGGGGCGACAATCCCAGGCAGCGGAGGCTCTCTGATCAAGGCTTCTCTGTACATGGACAACGTCACCGTCTTCTGCTCCAATCAGCAGTCGGTCCACACACTGATGGGCATCTGCGACTGTTTCAAGCTGGCTCGGGGGCCAGAGTGAACTGAAGTAAGAATGAGGCCATGTTCTTTGGCAGGTGGGAGACCCGATCCTTTGTCCCCTTCACCATCAGGTTCGACTACCTGAAGGTGCTGGGGGTCTGGTTTGGGGGGCCCCTGGCTTGCGCGAAGAATAGGGAGGAGCAGGTCGCTAAGGCCAAACGGAAGCTTGGTATGTGGGTGGGGTGATCCCTCTCCATAACTGGCAGGAACCTGGTGATAAGGTGTGAGGTACTCGCGGTGTTGCTGTACGTGACCGGGGTCTGGCCCATTCCCCACAACGTCACGGTCACCTGAGCTATCTTCCACTTTGTCTGGAGGTCCAGGGTAGAACGTGTCTGCGGGGCCACCATGTACAAGCCCCCAGACAAAGCGGGGAAGAGCGTCCCCGATGCCACTCTGATCCTGATGGCCACCTTTGTGTGTAGCTGCCTCAGGATGTGTGTAGAGCCCCAGTACGCAAACACCAAGTGTCACTATGTGCTGAGTTTCTACCTGTCCAACACACTGAGAAGGCTGGGTCTGGCCACGCTGGCTGAGCAGGCGCAGGACAACCCGTCCAGTAGAACCATCCGTCCCCCCCACATGTCCCAGGTGGAGAAGTTCCTGAGGAGGAAACCCTTTGACCACAAGGCCGTCAGACAGTGGTCGACATGAAACGTTCTGAGAGTCCTGCAAGGAAAAGAGAGGATGGACTTGATTGGGTTTGTTCCCAACCAGACAATCCATGCCATCTGACAGAACGTCTTGTCCCCAGAACTGACCAATAGGCACCTGGATGGTGGTGAGAAAATGTGGTCCTTCCAACACGCACGGAATTTCAGCGCCATCGCGAGCTGCCCTCGAGGCTGCGGCAGGGAGGAGACCATCGTCCACCTCCTGATGGGCTGCCCCTTCACGCAGAGGGTGTGGAGAGGGATGCGTTGGTATTTGTCCTGGTTCATCCCCAACAGCTCGGTAACATAAGACGCTGTGCTGTACAGGCTGTTCCCTGGGACGCACACCGAGACAGATATCACCTGCGGCTGGAAGACCATCAACTCGGTGAAGAGGCCCTTTGGTCCTCCCGAAACCTGCTGGTCTTCCAGCTGAAGGAGCTGTCCACGACAGAGTGTTGCCAACTGGCACACTCTAAGGTCCAGGAGTACATGTTGCGGGATGCACTGAAGCGGGGTGTGACCTACACAAAGGCCCTATGGGGAAAGGCCACCTTGTATTGTACACCATGAGTCACAAGAAATACTGTGTTCATATTGTAATATTGAGATCGCTTTGTGTATGATCTGAAATGTATTGGTTTGAATTGCACTGATTTGGAATTGTGATATTTACATTGAACTGTGTGTATCTTTTAAATTCTATGAAATAAAGTATATATTGAAATTAAAAGAAATATAAGTTAACACTAAACCATTTTCCTTTTTACTGGGTTAGCTAATTAATGATATCTACTTCTTTAACAGATCAGTGTTGAACTTATGGTATGACTGCAATATGTAATGAAATCTGTGGGATATGATTTATTTGCCACTTGCAGCACTGACTGTAACCCCCTTTATATACTTTGCAGCTCATGAGTTACCAGGTCAGCTCATTCGGGGATTTAATTCATACCTCCTGGACCTTCATAATGGAGAAGTAAAATTACTCTTTTTAATGAAGGAGAATTACTATTTCTCTCTGATTAATGACCCGCTAATGAAACTACATTCTCAGAAATCACGTAATTCAAAGTCATGTTTTTTAAAATTTTATCAGTGGGACATTAATTGTGGAGAAAAAAGGGAGATCTCTCATTTTGCACAAAATTGAATTTTGGGCCCACGTATATGTTTTAATGAGCAATAGTGTTGTAACTATCAAAGAATCATACCAACACAACACATTTAGAAAGAATAACAATTTTGATTTTTGAAAAAAATTCTTAATTAGGTAGCTTGATCCTAACTAAACAAAACCCCAATATGACAAAAAATAAATACATTTTGGTGATATATTTACAGGAGAAAAAAGGAAATAATCACTTTTCTTTCTTAACCTCTTTAAATTGGAAGATATTTTACAAGTACATTTCACTGAGAAACAAATAGACGCTCAGGCAGCTTTAATCTCGGTTGTGTTTACCTCACAGAAAAAAGACTTGAACTGATTTGAGAAATAAAACTCGGTTCTCCAGAGACAAAAGCTTTGAATGTACAGAATACAGAGTGCATGTAAACTGCATGGTGAAATGAAAGAGGCCTACCTGCTCTATACAGCTCCAAAGTTCCAGCTAAGTGGCAGTGTCCTTGAAGGCAGCAGACAATGATTCACGCACGGGATAGCTGTTCAGGCTAGACTGCGTTGAGGTTTGAATTTGCAGATCAGGGTGATGTGTACAGAAATAGCTGAAGAATAAGAGGATTGAGTTGAGAGAATTAGAAAACCTTTTCTCATTAGTGTGGTCCAATCAGATTACAGCAGCACAGTTTGTTGCCGGAGTCTCAGTTCTGGGATGTAACTGGCGAAATCTAATTGAAGTGACAATGATGGAATACAACAAATCAATTAATTCAACCTTTTTAGAATAGTGGGAAAAAATGGGAATACTTATGGATTCATAAGATTTGGAAGACGATGGCTGTTCAGTTCATTGGATCTCATCCTTTCAGAATACCAGCCCTACTGTCTTCCTTTAACAGTATCGAGCTATTTGGCCTTGGCCTCAATCACCTTTCCTGGTAACCTGTTCCAGCTGTTGTTCACCGTTTGTAAAGAAATAATTCTTGTATTCTGTCTCAAACTTTCACGGACCTGAACCTGTGTGCTCTCGTCATGATATCTTTGCATATTTGAAAGTATTGTTCCATGCAAGGGTGTGGTTTGGGGCCCATACATTTTACTAGACAATGATACAAAATACTAACTACTTAATCAGGTGTCAGATACACACACATACGATTGTGAAAAGGCATGTTAACAATAGGCAATATGAAAATAGATCGATTTATCTCAATGCTTAAATTTAACAGTGATTCTGCTCTGGGCCCCTGACTGCTCTCCCCTCCTTTCCTGGGGGTGTCAATAAGTTGCTGGGATACAATTCCATATGCACCAGGAGCCCTCAGGACAGTCTAACCACCTCCCCCTGACATTCAACGGCATTACCATCACCGAATCCCCCACCATCAACATCCTGGGGGTCACCATTGACCAGAAACTTAACTGGACCAGCCATATAAATACTGTGGCTACGAGAGCAGGTCAGAGGCTGGGTATTCTGTGCTGAGTGACTCACCTCCTGACTCCCCAAAGCCTTTCCACCATCTACAAGGCACAAGTCAGGAGTGTGATAGAATACTCTCCACTTGCTTGGATGAGTGCAGCTCCAACAACACTCAAGAAGCTCGACACCATCCAAGATAAAGCAGCCCACTTGATTGGCACCCCATCCACCACACTAAACATTCACTCCCTTCAGCACTGGCGCACTGTGGCTGCAGTGTGTACCATCCACAGGATGCACTGCAGCAACTCGCCAAGGCTTCTTCGACAGCACCTCCCAAACCCGCGACCTCTACCACCTAGAAGGACAAGAGCAGCAGGCACATGGGAACAACACCACCTGCACGTTCCCCTCCAAGTCACACACCATCCCGACTTGGAAATATATCGCCGTTCCTTCATTGTCGCTGGGTCAAAATCCTGGAACTCCCTTCCTAACAGCACTGTGGGAGAACCGTCACCACACGGACTGCAGCAGTTCAAGAAGGCGGCTCACCACCACCTTCTCGAGGGCAATTAGGGATGGGCAATAAATGCTGGCCTCGCCAGCGACGCCCACATCCCGTGAACGAATAAAAAAAACATACAATCCCTTCATTAGTAAAGACTAGACAGTTTGCATCAGGAGGCATCTCTCTCCTCGCCGAATATCCGCACATACACACTTCCAGCAAAGGCCACTGTATAGCAGTTAAACGTGGTTACCCTGACCAGTTTTCCCCTTCCCTAACTCTACGGTGCTGGAGAGCACGTTCCTGATGCCACCCCTGCAGCACACATTGGAGGACTGGGGAATAATCCAGGAGTCAACAAAGTATGGATGAGACCCTTAAAAACAAGGACATATAAGGTAGCCAAACTTAGTGGGAGGATAGAAGATTGGGAAGTCTTCGAAAGACAGCAAAAAGTAACGAAAGGATTGATTAAGAAAGGGAAGATAGATTATGAAAATAAATTAGCAAAAAATATAAAAACAGATAGCAAGAGTTTCTATAGTTATATAAAAAGAAAAAGGGTGGCTAAGGCAAACGTAGGTCCTTTAGAGGATGAGACCGGGAAATTAATGGTGGGAAACATGGAGATGGCAAAAATGCTGACCAAATATTTTGTTTCAGTCTTTGCGGTAGAGGACACTAAGAATATCCCAACACTGGACAAACGGGGCTCTAGGGGGGAGGAGCTAAATACGATTAAAATCACTAAGGAATTGGTACTCAGTAAATTAATGGGACTCAAGGCGGATAAATCCCCTGGACCTGATGGCTTACATCCGAGGGTCTTGAGGGAAGTGGCAGTAGGGATTGTGGATGCTTTGGAAATAATTTTCCAAAATTCTCTGGACTCGGCAAAGGTCCCGGCAGATTGGAAAACTGCCAATGTAACACCCTTATTTAAAAAGGGTAGTAGGCAGAAGGCTGGAAATTATAGACCAGTTAGCTTAACATCTGTGGTGGGTAAAATTTTGGAGTCTATTATTAAGGAGACAGTAGCAGAACATTTGGATAAACATAATTTAATAGGACAAAGTCAGCATGGCTTTACAAAGGGGAAGTCATGTCTGACAAATTTGCTTGAGTTCTTTGAGGATATAACGTACAGGGTGGATAAAGGGGAACCAGTGGACGTAGTGTATTTGGACTTCCAGAAGGCATTCGACAAGGTGCCACATAAAAGATTATTGCTCAAGATAAAGAATCACTGGATTGGGGGTAATATTCTGGCATGGGTGGAGGATTGGTTATCAAACAGGAAGCAGAGAGTTGGGATAAATGGTTCATTTTCGGACTGGCAACCAGTAACCAGTGGTGTTCCACAGGGGTCGGTGCTGGGTCCCCAACTCTTTACAATCTATATTAACGATTTGGAGGAGGGGACCGAGTGCAACATATCGAAGTTTGCAGATGATACAAAGATGGGAGGGAAAGTAGAGAGTGAGGAGGACATAAAAAACCTACAAGGGGGTATAGACAGGCTGGGTGAGTGGGCAGAGATTTGGCAGATGCAATACAATATTGGAAAATGTGAGGTTATGCACTATGGCAGGAAAAATCGGAGAGCAAGTTATTATCTTAATGGCGAGCAACTGGAAAGTACTGTAGTATAAATGGATCTGGGGGTCCTCGTGCAAGAAAATCCAAAAGTTAGTTTGCAGGTGCAGCAGGTGATCAAGAAGGCCAACGGAATGTTGGCTTTTATTGCTAGGGGGATAGAATATAAAAACAGGAAGGTATTGCTGCAGTTATATAAGGTATTGGTGAGACTGCACCTGGAATACTGCATACAGTTTTGGTGTCCATACTTAAGAAAAGACATACTTGCTCTCGAGGCAGTACAAAGAAGGTTCACTCGGTTAATCCCGGGGATGAGGGGGTGGACATATGAGGAGAGGTTGAGTAGATTGGGACTCTACTCATTGGAGTTCAGAAGAATGAGAGGCGATCTTATTGAAACATATAAGATTGTGAAGGGGCTTGATCGGGTGGATGCGGTAGGGATGTTCCCAAGGATCGGTGAAACTAGAACTAGGGGGCATAATCTTAGAATAAGGGGCTGCTCTTTCAAAACTGAGATGAGGAGAAACTTCTTCACTCAGAGGGTGGTGGGTCTGTGGAATTTGCTGCCCCAGGAAGCTGTGGAAGCGACATCATTAGATAAATTTAAAACAGAAATCGACAGTTTCCTGGAAGTAAAGGGAATTAGGGGTTACGGGGGGCGGGCAGGAAATTGGACATGAATTTAGATTTGAGATTAGGATCAGATCAGCCATGATCTTATTGAATGGCGGAGCAGGCTCGAGGGGCCGATTGGCCTACTCCTGCTCCTATTTCTTATGTTCTTATGACCCAGAAGGTTTCAGGTTTGATTCCTGATCTGTGCTGAGTTGGTTGACCTCAGCTGGGTGGATGATAGGGGCACAACAATTGGGTTCAGCACCGTAGAGTTAGGGAAGGGGAAAACTGGTCAGGGTAACCACGTTTAACTGCTATACAGTGGCCTTTGCTGGAAGTGTGTATGTGCGGATATTCGGCGAGGAGAGAGATGCCTCCTGATGCAAACTGTCTAGTCTTTACTAATGAAGGGATTGTATGTGAGACAAGAGGGCTCCTGGTGCATATGGAATTGTATCCCAGCAACTTATTGACACCCCCAGGAAAGGAGGGGAGAGAACTGATGAAACAAAATGTAGTGATGTCTGGGCACACCAAGCTATATTTAGGCAGGTTCACTGTAATCAGGTGGACAAACGATTTTTCAACCAAAATCATATTTTCAAAAGAATTGTTAATGTGATGAAAACCTGCTGTGAAAGAAAAACATGACACTTATTGAAATGGTTTGCTGCTTGAAGAGCTGACCAATATGGCTGCGCAGACAAAGCACATCCTAATCCTCCGAACCAGTATTTGTCTGTGTTATTTACTGGTACAAGTAGGAGGTAAACCCATCATTGGAATCTTTTTAAAATTCAACCAGCTAAAGAGAATTAGGATCAGCCTTAACTTGGTTAATTTTCTTCTTGGTTCTGTGTGTTCTTTGTTGAAGTCTTTACTTGGAACAGTGAGCGTGGATAACCTCATCGAGGGAAATGGCTGACAGACTTACCGATGCCGATGGATGTGAGTGAACTAAAGCTGAAACGCGCTGAGCTGGTGATGGTATTAATATCTCATTCAAATCCCTTACACTGTCAGAATCAATAAATCATCCGAGCCAGTATTCATAGTCCTCCTGACACCTCCCCCACAAAGGTTGACAATCGGGCTCACAATTCAGACAAAACAACAGATGAATGAAAAATATCTAAAGGGTGTTTGAGTTAATCATAATTCTTTGTAACAGCCCTTTTTTTCCTTAAATGGGATCCAGATGGTGAAATAGTTTCACTTGGCACTTGTTTTGGAGAAGGGGGGATGCTGGTGTGAAATTGGAATACCTTCCTCTCTGTAGTTTTTTGTATCAAGTCGGCCAGCTTCCTGATGAGGAAGAGAACTTCCTCTAGAGAACATGCCCCAGTCAGTGAAATGCAGGAACCTACAGACCAATAAGACCCAAGCTACAGACTCTCGTCTGTGCTGAGTTTACTGTTTTCAGCTGGTGTGGTAGTAGGGATGCAGCAGTAGGCCTCAGTGCTCTTTTCATATGTGCTTGTGTATGTTTGGTGTGGGTGGGGCTGAATCAGGTTCCTGCTCCTAGAATCTAGCTGCAGACTTGTGCTCCAGAACTAGCTGCGCCTCTAGCCAAATTGTTCCAGTACAGCTACAACACTGGCGTCAACCCGACAATGTGGAAAATTGCCCAGGTATGTCCTGTCCACAAAAAGCAGGACAAATCCAATCCAGCCAATTACCGCCCCATCAGTCTACTCTCAATCATCAGTAAAGCGATGGAAGGTGTCGTCGACAGTGCTATCAAGCAGCACTTAGTCACCAATAACCTGCTCACCGATGCTCGGTTTGGGTTCCGCCAGGACCCCGCGGCTCCAGACTTCGTTACAGCCTTGGTCCAAACATGGACAAAAGAGCTGAATTCCAGAGGTAAGGTGAGAGTGACTGCCCTTGACTTCAAGGCAGCATTTGACCGAGTGTGGCACCAAGGAGCCCTAATAAAATTGAAGTCAGTGGGAATCGGGGGGAAAACTCTCCAGTGGCTGGAGTTATACCTAGCACAAAGGAAGATGGTAGTGGTTGTTGGAGGCTAATCATCTCAGCCCCAGGACATTGCTGCAGGAGTTCCTCAGGGCAGTGTCCAAGGCCCAACCATCTTCAGCTGCTTCACCAATGACCTTCCCTCCATCATAAGGTCAGAAATGGGGATGTTCGCTGATGATTGCAGTGTTCAGTTCCATTCGCAGCCCCTCAAATAATGAAGCAGTCCGAGCCCGCATGCAGCAAGACCTGGACAACATCCAGGCTTGGGTTCATAAGTGGCAAGTAACATTCGCGCCAGACAAGTGCCAGGCAATGACCATCTCCAACAAGAGAGAGTCTAACCACCTCCCCTTAACATTCAATGGCATTACCATCGCTGAATCCCCCACCATCAACATCCTGGGGGTCACCATTGACCAGAAACTTAACTTGACCAGCCATATAAATACTGTGGCTACAAGAGCAGGTCAGAGGCTGGGTATTCTGTGGCGAGTGACTCACCTCCTGATTCCCCAAAGCCTTTCCACCATCTACAAGGCACAAATCAGGAGTATGATGGAATACTCTCCACTTGCTTGGATGAGTGCAGCTCCAACAACACTCAAGAAGCTCGACACCATCCAGGACAAAGCAGCCCGCTTGATTGGCGCCCCATCCACCACCCTAAACATTCACTCCCTTCACCACTGGCGCACTGTGGCTGCAGTGTGTACCATCCACAGGATGCACTGCAGCAACTCCCCAAGGCTTCTTCGACAGCACCTCGCAAACCCGCGACCTCTTCCACCTAGAAGGACAAGAGCAACAGGTACATGGGAACAACACCACCTGCACGTTCCCCTCCAAGTCACACACCATCCCGACTTGGAAATATATCGCCGTTCCTTCATCGTCGCTGGGTCAAAATCCTGGAACTCCCTTCCTAACAGCACTGTGGGAGAACCTTCACCACACGGACTGCAGTGGTTCAAGAAGGCGGCTCACCACCACATTCTCAAGGGCAATTAGGGATGGGCAATAAATGCTGGCCTTGCCAGCGATGCCCACATCTCATGAATGAATAAAGAAAAACTTGAGGGACGACTTCTTCAGTACTGCACTGGAGTGTCAGCCTAGATTATGTGCCCAAGTCTCTGGAGTGAGACTTGAACCCACAACCTTCTGACTCTGAGTCAAGAGTGTTAGTACTGAGCCAAGGGAAAAACAGTGACAAAACTGTGAATAATTAAATACAGATAGGGCTGAATTGCCTGAGCTTTGAGGGCTGAAATCCCAGGGGTCAGGGTTACATATAGCCCTAAGGCTGCAGTTTGAATGTCACAGCAATATCATATTCCAGCATGAGTCACTGACTTCAGGAGAAAAGGGCAAGAATTTGAAGAGGGTTAAAATTATTGAAGAGTTCATTTAAATGTAACTGGATGAGAATTGCTGAGCTGGAACTCATGGCCTTAGCAGGAACTAATCGTGCAACTAAGAGCATGGGCGGTTTTATAATCACTCCTGGAAAGTAGCAATCAACAAAAAATGCTGAATTCCATAACCAAAATAATAGATTGAACGTTCGATACAGTGCTTTTATAAGACCATAAGTCATATGCCATTTTTGGCTAGCAACGCACCAACATTCAAGTCCTGATCACAGTACAGGTAAAAGCATGTGACTGATGCCTAGTATCAGAGGACAGAGTTATGACAAAAGACTGGAGAAACTTGGCTTTTCAGCCTTGAGAAGAGGCAGACTGAGAGGTGATGTTATTGAGGTATATTAAATAGTAAATGATATAGAAATGTAAATCCAGAACACTTCAAGTTAAACTGTGACAGAAGGATAAGGGTCTTAACTAGCAAACCCCAAAAAGCACCAATGCCAGAAAGTTGTTCTTCACAAAAAGAGTGATCAGCATGCGGAATGGTTTTCCATGGTAAGACACTGGAATGGTTTAAGAGGCAGCTGGATGCTGTAATGCCGGGACTGTAAGTTTTTTACGAATGGAGGAGCTAAGAAGAGCCGAATTGTCTTTCTTTTCCTTATCCATCTTGTGTGACAAATCTTTTTAATTCCTCGAATCGTTGGATCAAAATTTTAAAAACTTTTTATGCTTATAAAACGGTTTCTTTAAAGGCTCAAAATTCCTGTGATATTATGTCATTAATATAAAACAACTTTCTCACCATTGTCTGCGCTTTTCAAGCCCCTGTTGTGAAGTTGTGTGTCTGACATTGTCCAGTAATTAATGTAATTATGAATCCCTGGAGCTATAGCAACAAATAAATTTTGAAGGAAGGCAGAAGGCATTTACAACCTACTATTACTTGCAGATCCATAGTTTGCTTCTATAGCTGCAGGGTATAGGTGGCACACAGGAAAAACCCTGCATATTAATGAAGCACTTTGAGAAACAGTCTGCTGACCCATGTGTATGAAACAAGTCTGCTCTGATGGGTGAGTGTAATGCACAATTAAAATACTTCAGCCAGGGTTAAAGATTTCATTTACTCCAAAGCTACATTACAAGTTGTTTGGAAAGACCAATGAATGAGCCCCACTTTGTGTCCCAGTGATATCAAATTAACATATAGCTCTGGAGAGACACTAGAGGTCAGGCCTCAAGCTATTTGTCACAATGACGCTGCACACAAATGACATGATAAGTTTCAACGGGATTTACGGGGTAAACTTTAATCCCAAGAACGGGGGGGTTGGGGTGGGGGTGGGAAGGTAAAAATTGTAAAACCCGACCCCAACTCTCCTCCAACCCGCCCACTTCCCGTTCTAACAGAGGAGGATCGAGGGGTGGGCGACCAACCCACACTCGGGAGGCGGGTCGTTCAGTAAAATCTTTTAAGGGGGCTGTGGGCCTCCATTTTAACAGCATTTTTATTTTCAACTCCTGGGGGCCGGGATTCCCAGGCCTTCTGCTTCATGCCATGTAAGAGGAGGCGAGAAGGCCCGGATCAACAGGTAAATGCCTTTAATGCACTGCTTGTGGGCCAGGAGGAGCAGGAGTGTTTCCTCCAGGCCCAACAAGCCTACCTGCCATGATTCAACACACTCGATCGGCTGTCCTTCCACCCACCCCCGTGTCTGACCTGCCCCCTCCCCCGTCTTCGACACCCCCCCCCGCCCCACCCCCCCAAAATTTCGTTCAACATTATCGTGGCACTGTTTATAAAGTAGTTTTAGGAGTGAAGTTAAAAGTTTGTTATAGATGAGTCTTGATATATGAAAGCACTAATATTACCTAGTTTAACTCCGTAAGTGGGTAAATATGTTGCCCAGTGTGGTACCGAACCAACTGGTTCAATTTCCAATCTGTCCTGAGTTAGCTGATCTTTTTAACTCTAATGGTAGTTTGGGCTCTACAATTAGCCACAGCGCCCCTGGGCTAGGGAGACGAAAATCAGCCCTGGTTCTCCTCCCATTCGCCATCCAGTGACCAGTGTGGAAGAATTTCTACGTGTGGATCACTGATGAGAACAGGATCGGGCTACAAAATAGCAGCACTCAATCTGGAGGCTCACACAGGTAGAATAGTCACTTGGGAGAGGTGCCGGAGGGCGGCTGACATCTGTGCAATCATACCTCCCACATGAGTTTTCACCTTCAAGGAAAGAGAGGACCAAATGCCAAGTGTTGGATTTGGATGGAATTTCTGAGTGTGAAGCCTATTCACGTATAAGTTCATCAAAAAATTTGGACTCCGTAAATTATTTGACTAAGCTCTGTTGGAGCCAAATTCAGCAATTTAAAGTTCCTGCTTGACGTGTATAGCCAGTTTCAAGGAACTCTGCAAGGCAATGAGTCAATAGAGCAAATGTAATGCCGGTTTATAATTGCCAAAACCCTAAATTTACTGGAGGTGTTATTAAATTAACCTTCCTCTGCTGTTACATGTGAGAATTTGGGGGCTAGAAATTGGGCCACGTAGCGTCCGTTGTTTCGGTGCTGCGCGGCATCCTGAACATCCAAGATGGCGTATTGGCCCCATGTTTCCAGTGTGACGTACCGGATGCCATCTTGGTATAGGAGTTCGCGCATGCGCAAATACCATACGCCGGAAACATGTAAAGAAAGGAGAAAATGGATACAATCAGTGTGCAACGCTGATTTAAAGTGATAGACACCATTTTGGCACTTAACTCTCAACTCAATGCACAGTCTTAACTACAACCATCTGAATGTGTCTTAGAGTGCCTGGAGGACCCCCACCAGTGCTATTTAAAGGGACCATGCAGGATTTACAGGCTAGCGGCTGGATTATTGCTTCTGGCTGCCGAGACATTTGTAACTGTTTTTGGAGGTCTCCTATACTTGAATAATAGATCGCGGGGTCATAGCCTAACATTTATAGCCAGGACGTGCAGGAGTGAAATTAGGAAACGCTGCTACACGCAAAGGGTGGGAGAAGTTTGGAACGATCTTCTGCAGATGATAGTTGATGCTAGCTCAATTGTGAATTCTAAATCTGAGATTGATAGATTTCTGTGAATCAAGGGTATTAAGGGATATGGGGCTAAGGCGGGTATATGGAGTTAAGTCACAGGTCCACCATGATCTCATTGAATGGCGGAACAGGCTCGAGGGGCTAAATGCCACTGCCACTTGCTGCCTCCTGATATGTATGACTTTCTCCTGCAAGAAAGTGGGATGTGTGTATGGGTGATGTTCCTGACATGGTTGAATAGCTGCCAGTGTGTGTGGCCTGTGAGTTGTGGGTGAGTGGCTTGCAACAGTGGTAATGTGTAACAGTGAGAGGAAGCATCTGATTGGCAGAGTTGAGTACTGATGGAAAGAGTTTGTTGATATGTGGGTGATGGGGGGTGTAGTGCGTGGAGCAGTGGATGCAGCTAGTGGTGCAGTTGCTAGGAGACGCCATTTGACAGTTGACCTCACTCACCTTGACTACTCATGTCAAAGCACTGCATCCATGTTTGTGGTGCTATGCGCCTGGCATTGACTTCATCCCCGCTGCCTCTCACTGCCTTTTGGGCATATGTCTGGAAGGTCTCTTGCCCTCCCCGCAGATATAGGATGTCCCTCCTTCTGTTCACTTCTTGCACCAGGGCCTATAGTGCATCAGCGGAGAACCTTGGTGCATGCACTCTCGCAGGCCTGGTACAAACTCAGATGGACAGATTGGTGAGGTCTGGCATGCAGATCAACGAAGGGTCACAAAACAGATAGTAAGAGCTACAAAAAGAGAGTATGAAAAGAAACTTGCAAGGGATATCAAAACCAATATGAAGAACTTTTATAGTTATATCAGGAAAAAGAGGGTGGTCAGGAGCAGTGTTGGCCTCTTAAAAACTGAAAGTGGGGATATTGTCATTGACGATGGGAAAATGGTGGACATGTTGAATAATTACTTTGCGTCAATATTTACAGTAGAAAAAGAGGATAGCATGCCGGAAATCCGAAGAAAACCAATATTGAATCGGGGACAGGGACTGGATAAAATTAACATAAGTAAAGCAACAGTAATGAAGAAAATAATAGCACTAAAGAGTGACAAATCCCCAGGACCAGATGGTTTCCATCCCAGGGTTTTAAAGGAAGTAGGTGAGCAGATTGCAGATGTCCTAACTATAATCTTTCAAAGTTCTCTAGATTCAGGAACTGTCCCTCTAGATTGGAAAATTGCACATATCACTCCGCTTTTTAAGAAAGGAGAGAGAGGGAAACCGGGGAATTATAGACCAGTTAGCCTAACATCTGTTGTGGGGAAATTGCTGGAGTCTATAATTAAGGATAGGGTGACTGAACACCTCGAGAATTTTCAGTTAATCAGAGAGCGCCAGCATGGATTTGTGAAAGGTAGGTCGTGCCTGACAAGCCTGATTGAATTTTTTGAAGAGGTGACTAAAGTAGTGGACAGGGGAATGTCAATGGATGTTATTTATATGGACTTCCAGAAGGCATTTGATAAGGTCCCACATAAGAGACTGTTAGCTAAGTTAGAAGCCCATGGAATCGAGGGAAAAGTACGGACTTGGTTAGGAAGTTGGCTGAGCGAAAGGCGACAGAGAGTAGGGATAATGGGTAAGTATTCACATTGGCAGGATGTGACTAGTGGAGTCCCGCAGGGATCTGTCTTGGGGCCTCAATTATTCACAATGTTTATTAACGACTTAGATGAAGGCATAGAAAGTCTCATATCTAAGTTTGCCGATGACACAAAGATTGGTGGCATTGTAAGCAGTGTAGATTGAAACATAACATTACAAAGGAATGTTGATAGATTAGGTGAATGGGCAAAACTGTGGCAAATGGAATTCAATGAAAACAAATGTGAGGTCATCCACTTTGGATCAAAAAAGGATAGAACAGGGTACTTTCTAAATGATAAAAAGTTTAAAAACTGTGGATGTCCAAAGGGACTTAGGGGTTCAGGTACATTGATCATTGAAGTGTCATGAACAGGTGCAGAAAATAATCAAGAAGGCAAATGGAATGCTGGCCTTTATATCTAGAGGACTGGAGTACAAGGGGGCAGAAGTTATGCTGCAGATGTACAAAACCCTAGTTAGACCGCACCTGGAGCACTGTGAGCAGTTCTGGGCACCGCACCTTCGGAAGGACATATTGGCCTTGGAGGGAGTGCAGTGTAGGTTTACTAGAATGATACCTGGACTTCAAGGGTTAAGTTACGAGGAGAGATTACACAAATTGGGGTTGTATTCTCTAGAGTTTAGAAGGTTAAGGGGTGATCTGATCGAAGTTTATAAGATATTAAGGGGAACGGATAGGGTGGATAGAGAGAAACTATTTCTGCTGGTTGGGGATTCTAGGAGTAGGGGGCACAGTCTAAAAATTAGAGCCAGACCTTTCAGGAGTGAGATTAGAAAACATTTCTACACACAAAGCGTGGTAGAAGTTTGGAACTCTCTTCCGCAAACGGCAATTGATACGAGCTCAATTGCTAAATTTAAATGTGAGATAGATAGCTTTTTGGCAACCAAAGGTATTAAGGGATATGGGCCAAAGGCAGGTATATGGAGTTAGATCACAGATCAGCCATGATCTTATCAAATGGCAGAGCAGGCACGAGGGGCTGAATGGCCTACTCCTGTTCCTATGTTCCTATGATTGGAGGATGTGGGATTTAGTAGTGCGCAACCTTTATTCAATGTTTTAACATAACTCATCAGTTTGTAAACATAGGGACGGGACCTGCATCTGTGTTTTATGTGTGCGATGTCTGATCTCCGTTCAGGCTCTGTGCAGACAGCAGACTGTTAATTTTAGCAAATAACAGGTACCAGCTACCTTGAAGAGATTTGAAGAGACATCCTTCCTTTAAGAGATTGGGGCTCCCTCCGCTGATGGAAATTTCGAATTGTATTGAACCCTCATGTCAATGCTGATTTCCAACGCTGCTTGCAAGTCATCCTCAGGCCTGGTGAAATTCTCATCCTGCCTGTGCAGGGGTCATTGGGCGTGGGTTAATAGCGGATCATGCTATCCGCATCCAATAATAGGCCTTATCAAATTTTTTCCCCCATGATGTTTAAATTATGAAGCAAAAATTATACTCAACAAACTAGTTTGACAGTATATTGGTAACAAGATGATACCCTTATTTAAATAAGGCAGTATTTGTAACAAAGGTATAGTTTATAATCAATATTAATCAAGACCAGGAAACAAGCATTTTCCTCAAAATTTCGTCTTTCATTTCTCCCATCGTCTCCCGAAGGTAATCAGACTTGTATGGTATCATTAACTTGCCCAAATCACTATTCTTGTGTGACCTTTGACAATGAGTGCTAGCAGGCCAACGATTTGACTGTAAGTCATCACAGCCGAGCTACCGACAGATTCTGTCCTCACCTCACATCCATGCACCAACCACTTTCCAGCAGAAGGTCACTGCACTGCAAGCAACAGTGGGAGTGTCTGTTCGATATTTCTTAAAACATATTTGGGAGCTCTATCTGGAAAATTAACAGCTGGGGCTAAACAAAGAACGCACAGCAGTGTTTTTTTTTTATTCGTTCATGGGATGTGGGCGTCGCTGGCGAGGCCAGCGTTTATTGTCCATCCCTAATTGCCCTTGAGAAGGTGGTGGTGAGCCGCCTTCTTGAACCGCTGCAGTCCATGTGGTGAAGGTTCTCCCACAGTGCTGTTAGGAAGGGAGTTCCAGGATTTCGACCCAGCGACGATGAAGGAACAGCGATATATTTCCAAGTCGGGATGGTGTGTGACTTGGAGGGGAACGTGCAGGTGGTGTTTTTCCCATGTATCTGCTGCTCTTGTCCTTCTAGGTGGTAGAGTTGTGCCAATTAAAGTATTGCAATAACATTAAATATCTTTGATTGGAGTTGATAGATTCTTGGAAAGGAGAATGGGATTGTTTTAAGATTGGAATATAAGATTGAGTGATCAAAGCAGTATTGGTAAAATAAATGCTGATCGGGTTAGATGAAGAGGGGTGGGAGGTGGCTCTTGTGGAGCATAAGCACTGGCACAGAGCAGTTGGGCTGAATGGTCTGTTTTTATGCTGTATATTCTATGTAATTCTATGTACAGCAACAGGATAATTTGAAATGTGCTTCCAATGTTGTGAGAATCCCCTTTTAAGAATTACCCAGCTTTCAGGAGAACAGCGTCCACGACACCACACAACCCTGCCACGGCAACCTCTGCAAGACATGCCAGATCATCGACACAGATACCACCTTCGATAACCAGTTCTTTACCCAAACACACGGAACAGCCATGGGGACCAAATTCGCACCCCAATACGCCAACATTTTCATGCACAAGTTCGAGCACGACTTCTTCACTGCACAGGACCTCCAACCAACGCTATGCACCAGATACATCGACGACATTTTCTTTCTATGGACCCACGGCGGAGAATCACTGAAGAGACTACACAATAACATCAAGTTCCATCCCACCATCAAGCTCACCATGGACTACTCCTCAGAATCGGTTTCTTTCTTGGACACACGAATCTCCATCAAAGACGGGCACCTCAGTACCTCACTCTACCGCAAGCCCACGGACAACCTCACGATGCTCCACTTTTCCAGCTTCCACCCCAACCACGTCAAAGAGGCCATCCCCTATGGACAGGCCCTGCAAATACACAGGATCTGCTCAGACGAGGAGGAACGCGATGGACACCTACAGACGCTGAAAGACGCCCTCGTAAGAACGGGATATGACGCTCGACTCGTCGATCGACAGTTCCGACAGGCCACAGCGAAAAATCGCATAGACCTCCTCAGAAGACAAACACGGGACGCAACCAACAGAGTACCCTTCGTCGTCCAGTACTTCCCCGGAGCATAAAAACTATGCCATGTTCTCCGCAGCCTTCAACATGTCATCAATGACAACGAACACCTCGCTAAGGCCATCCCCACACCTCCACTACTCGCCTTCAAACAGCAGCCCAACATCAAACAGACCATCGTTCACAGCAAATTACCCAGCTTTCAGGAGAACAGCGTCCACGACACCACACAACCCTGCCACGGCAACCTCTGCAAGACATGCCAGATCATCGACACGGATACCACCATCACACGAGAGGACACCACCCACCAGGTACATGGTTCATGCTCCTGTGACTCGGCCAACTTTGTCTACCTCATACGTTGCAGGAAAGGATGCCCCGGAGCATGGTACATTGGCGAGACCATGCAGACACTGCGACAACGGATGAAGGGACACCGCACAACAATCGCCAGACAGGAGGGTTCCCTCCCAGTCGGGGAACACTTCAGCAGTCAAGGACATTCAGCCACCGATCTTCGGGTAAGCGTTCTCCAAGGCAGCCTTTGAGACACACGACAACGCAAAATCGTCAAGCAGAAATTGATAGCCAAGTTCCGCACCCATGAGGACGGCCTTAACCGGGATCTTGGGTTCATGTCACGCTACACGTAACCCCACCAGCGAATAAAAGTTATCTGTTTTTAATACAACGGGTCATTCTCTGTCTTTCTCTTCCTTTCGGATGTTTCTCCCTCTCTCTCTCTCTCTGTCTTGTGTTCTGGCTGTTTGTATATTCGGTGGTCCTGTCGGTAACACCTCTCTATCTGAACACTTTGATTGCCTTGACAACGGGCAGTTGGAAAGAGTATCTGTAATCACCAGGTATTGTTCTCTGACTATAAATGCGAAACGTTCAAGGATTCCCACACTCACCTGACGAAGGAGATAATCTCCGAAAGCTTGTGATTTTCAAATAAAATTGTTGGACTATAACCTGGTGTTGTAAGATTCTTTACATTTGTCCACCCCAGTCCATCACCGGCATCTCCACATCATATATTCATGTAAACTGCCATAGTCTCTCATTTTGATTTCTCAATGAAGAATTTGTATTTCAAAGGGCATTAGGATTTTAAGGATTGGACACATGATGTGCTAGCTAGTTACTTTTTGACCAGTAGACTGGGGGGGTGGGGGGGGAGGGGGAGGGGGTGTCGTCTATCCCTCGAATTGTTCTTATGCTTGAAAGAAAGCCATTCAAAGGAACTCTACTGATTAGTTTGTCTGTTTAGTCTTTTCGTGATCTCATTCAAAGCTGCTGTATTATTTGGACTGACTTCAACAATTGGCTGTTACTGCTTGTTGTGAATGACAGTCAATATGAATAAACCTATATTATCGTTTAGTCTGGCCACAAAAGATTTTCGTAGATGAAAAGTTGGAAGATATTTGGGGTTGCACTATAATTTTAACCACCTTTTCAGATGCTAGCTTTTCAAATATTCCCTCTTCTTCATCCCCTTCATGCTTGGGCAAATGTAAGGAGTCTTATAACACCAGGTTATAGTCCAACAGCTTTATTTGAAATCACAAGCTTTCGGAGGCATCCTCCTTCGTCAGGTGACTGTCCATCACTGGCATCTCCACATCATTCATGCTTGGGCTCAGTCTTGTTGCTCTTCTGCTCTAATGCAAATAGTTCATCTTGACAAGGCTGTTCTTTGTTTATCCCTTCTATTTAAATTCTGTCATTCTAACTTTAATGATTTTCAATTATTTAACTAATCTACTTAAACAGAATTGTCCACCTTCCAGGACCATTAATTAAGTATCAACGGTTGGCATGTGCATAGTAGGTCAGGAGAGTTCTTTGTTGGTTTGTTCAGAAATGTTTCGGCTGTCTGTGCTTCATTACCTTGTTATTGTGAACACAAAGTTCAGGATTTGGCACAGCGAATAGAGACACCTTGTGAATGAGGTTCCTAAGTGTTGTACCAATGAATTGTAAAACCTTAGCATAACTTCAGATCTTTGTGCAGAAAATATGTGGCCACACAGAAGAGTCTGTGGAAATCACTTGGGCCAGCAGTCTGATGTGGTTGGCTTTACGGGAGAAATGTCTTAATGGCGCTACTACTTTTCTGGAGAAGCCACAAGCACCGCATTTGTTTATCTTGCTCATTTGAAAAGGTTTTTCCCTGAAATATGCAGTTATGTATTGATTGAATGTAATACGTGGCTGTTTTCTTCTTCTATGAGAATTATAGAGCATTGTCCCAGGCAGATTCTCCTGTGACTAAGTCTGACCCATGTCCAAGCTCCATGTTGATGGAGTTAATGCAATGACATTTTAATAGTTAGGCAGTTGGTCCATCAATTATTAACAGGATCCTGTTTTGTTGCTCTTAATAAAAACATATTGTGTTCCACAGGGACTTTTGATGAGGGCGTTGTTTGTTTATCCCTGCTGTCATTCTAACTGTAACAGCTTTTTCAATTGTTTAACTCATTGCCCTCAGCAGAATTGTTCCCTGCCAGGGCGATTGATTAAGACTGAAAGAGCTGCTATGTGCAACGTAGGTCAAAAGAGTTCTTTGTTAATTTGTTCAGACATGTTCAGACTGTCCCTGTTTCATTACCCTATTATCATGAACGCAAAGTCTTCGGCATGGGTGATTACCGACAGTGTGGTAATCTTGTATTACTAATCAAGCGATATTGTAGAATTTGTTTCAAGCGTTTTGAATACTCGGGGAATTTTAATGTTTTTTAATAGATATTACAAAATCTGTTTGGTGCATTAATTTTTTCATTTATTTGCTGAGGGTGCTGTTTCTCAGAAACTGGTGGGTGTTTCCCTCCTGCCCCTCACTTTCTATGTGGTGATATCTTGTGATCGTTCCAGGGCCTGAGATTTGGGGGGACAGTTAATCTTTAGCTTTGCTAAGTTATTGGGCAACTTGTACAAGTCCCTTCCAATTGTTGAGCTTACTGGAGTCCGGAAGTCAGTCTTTCTAAGCTGTGGCTAGGTTTTCCAGGGTTATAATGTTACCTCTTGTTCTTGTTGTGTGAATTGTCTTGATGAGGGAAGTATTGCTCTGGTTGCTGTGTGTTGTGATGTTGTAAATATGTTTTGCTACATGTAGTGCCCAGAGCAAATTTCTTGCCCTGCCCCCCCCCCCCCCCATATGTTTATTTCTTTGACATTTCTGTTGTTGGACTGCCAGGTACTCTTGCATAGAATGTATAGCACAGAAACAGGCCATTTGGCCCAACAGGTCCATGCCAGTGTTTATGTTCTACACTAGCCTCCTCCCTCCCTACTTCATCTAACCCTATCAGCATATCCTTTTATTCTTTTCTTCTTCATGTGTTTGTCTAGCTTACTGTTAAATGCATCTATGCTAGTTGCCTCAACTACTCCTTATGGTAGTGAGTTCCATATTCTATCCACTCTCTGGGTAAAGAAATTTCTCCTGAATTCCCTCTTGGATTTATCAGTGACTATCTTATATTTATGGACCCTAGTTCTGGTCTCCCCGTAAATGGAAACATCTTCTCTACATCTACCCTATCAAATCCTTTTGTAAAGATCTCTCTCTGTTCTCTCCTCTAGTCTTCTCTTTTCTAGAGAAAAGAGCCCCAGCCTGTTCAATCTTTCCTGATAGGTATAACCTCTCAGTTCTGGTATCATCCTAGTAAATCTTTTTTGTACCTTGTTCAATGCCTCTATATCCTTTTTATAATATGGAGACCAGACTGTTCACAGTACTCTAAGTGTGATCTAACCAAGGTTCTATATAAGTTTAACATAACTTCTCTGCTTTTCAATTCTATCCCTCTAGAAATGAACCCCAGTGCTTGTTTTTTTTGGTGTGGCCTTATTAACCTGCGTCGCTACTTTTAGTGATTTGTGCATCTGTACCCTCAGATCCCTCTGCTCCTCTACCCCATTTAGACTCTTATTATCCAAGGAGTATGTGGCCTCCTTATTCTTCCTACCAAAATGCACCAACTTACACTTATCTATATTGAAATTCATTTGCCAATTATACCCTCAAGTTAAATGAAGTTAAATACATTGAGTAAAAGGATAGGCAGACTCGTTCCTTGTTTCTTGTCTTGCCTTTATTTCAATGTTACAGTGCGATAAGCAGGATACAATCAAGCCTAGGCACAAGCTCTCCAGACAGTACCATGGCTTTAATCGAATCATCTCTTTTTATACATTCAAATTGCCCGCTTATTTCCCTTATCTCTGTGATTGGTTATAGGTTTGTGCATCACCCTCTTTTTTTTGTTTGTGCTACCCTCAGCAGTCTCAGCCGCTCCCAGTTTTGGCCTGTGATAAATGAGTTTTCAAGCTGCTAATTTAATCAATTGCTGAGGCGATCAGGACCTTTTGTCTTTTGCTAATTTAATCACAGACACATTATCATATGTCCCAACTGTCCTTTCTGCTCATTTTCAACTTAACTCCTTCCTTCCCATGTCTCAACACACGCCCATTCTGCAAGTTTATTAATGTCTTCCTGTATTCTGTCGCTGTTCTCCTCCGTATTAACTATACTCCCCAATTTGGTGTCGTCAGCAAATTTTGAAATTGTACTTCCAATTCCTGAGTCCAAATCGTTTATGTAAATAGTGAACAACAGTGGTCCCAGCACCGATCCTTGTGGAACACCACTTCCCACCTTGTGCCAGTCTGAGTAGCTACCCTTATCCCCTACTCTCTGTTTTCTGTTTTGTAGCCAGCTTGTTATCTATTCTGCTACTAGTCCCCTGACTCTACATGCTTTGATCTTTGTCATGAGTCTACTATGTGGTACCTTATCAAAGGCATTTTGAAAATCCAAATGTATTACATCTACTGCATTACCCTTGTCTACTCTTTCTGTTACTTCTTCAAAAGAATTAAATAAGGTTGGTTAAGCATGACTTTCACTTATGAAATCCATGCCGACTATTCTTTATTATATTTTTGGTTTCTAGATGTTTTTCTGTTACATCTTTAGGTAAGGTTTCCATTATCTTTGCTACCACCAATGTTGAGCTAATTGGTCCATAGTTCCCCAGACTTGTTCTATCTCCCCTTTTAAATATAGGAATCACATTAGCTGTCTGCCAGTCCTCTGGCACTATTCCCTTTTCGAATGAATTTATATATATATGTAATAGTACCTCTGCTGTCTCTTCCCTAACACCTTTTAATATATGTGGATGCAATTCAGCAGGACCAGTGGTTTTATCCTCTCTCTAAGTTTGATTAGTTTATCAATTATTTGCCCCCTTTCTATCTTCAATGTTTTTATTTCTTTTTTGATCTCTTCTTCCAATGTTATGCCCACAATGTTAGTTTCCCTGGTAAATATTGAAGCAAAGTAATTAGTTAATATTTCTGCCATTTCGCTGTCATTACCTGGGAGTTTATTGTGTGTATTCCTTAGTGGCCCTATCCCTATCCTGATTTTTCTTTTGTTATTAATATGTTTGTAGAATACTTTACTGTTTCTTTTTATATTCCATGATAATTTAATTTCATTTGCCTTCCTAATTATTTTTTAACTTCTTTCCTAACCTTTTCATATTCCCTTTTGTCATCCTCTCCTTTGTTGTCTATGTACTTAGTTTGTGCCTTTTTCTTTAGTTTCAATTTTGCCTTTATTTCTTTATTCATCCAAGGTGTGTCATTACTGGCTAGTTTGTTCTTGCTTTTTAATGGAATATATTTCCCCTGGACTCTACTGATCACCATTTTAAATATTTCTCACTGCTGTTCTATTTCGTTGTCAGTAAATTTTTCCACTTTGTTTCCCTAGTTCCATTCTCATCCCCTTAAAATCAGCTTTTTTCCATTGTATTACTTTGGTCTCTGTCTTACTTATGTCATTCTCAATCTTTATCTTAAACGTTATTATGTTGTGATCGCTATTGCCTAGATGTTCCCCTATGCTTACTTCTCTTATCTGTTCTGGTTCATTTCCCATTACTAAATATAGCAGTGCTCCTTCTCTTGGGTTTTTTACATACTGGGTAAGAAAGGAGTCCTGCACACACTGTAAAAGCGCGATTTCCTGTACCCCTTTATCAACCTCTTCTTGCTAGTTTATTTGGGGGTAGTTAAAATCTCCCATGATTATTGTTCTCTGTCCTTTACTCATTTCACATATTTGGTTACATATTTCTTCCTTGACCTCCTTTCCACTATTAGGTGGTCTGTAGTATACCACTATTAGTGTGATCGATCCCTTATCTTTTATTTCAATCCATATAGATTCTGTTTCTATCCTTCTGTTAGTTATGTCCCTTTTTTCTACTGCCATTATGTTATCTCTAATTAATACATCTACTCCACCCCCACTTTCTTCCTTCCCTACTCTTTCTGATTATGTCATAACCTGCAATGTTTAGTTGCACTGATGTATTCTTGGTGGGGTGGATTGTGGTTGCAGAGATCATTTCAGTGATATGTTGAGGCTGGTGAAGGAAGGGTCTTTCAATAGGTTGGACATCCTACGCCTCTCTTGCCCTGGATCCTGTATGCCGTCAGTTTTCCCTGGTGACGTCGGGACTGGGGGTCACAGCCATGATCTAAAGTTAAGATTGGGTCGTTGTCTGAATGGTGTCACGGACCCTGGCATTTTAATCTTAATGAGGCCCTTGCCTGCCTGCAGGGGGCAGCATCGAAGCCCCTGAAAACCCATGGGTTAAAATGTCAGCGGCATAATTATCTGATCATTCAAATTTTTTGACCACTAAATTAACATTTTACAATTTTATTTACATTGCTTTACTTGAATTATTGGATAATTATGATTTTTTAAAAAGCACAAAATAGAACTTTGAATGATCAGAAGTACAAATGCAGTCAGCACACAAACTTGGAGTGTTGTCCCAGTTGCCTGTTTATGTCGGCTGGTTTTTGCAAAGATAGACACGTCTAAATAGTAATACCAGAGTATCACTTGGTTCATCCGTGTATCGAAAGGTTGTGAGTTATTAAAAACACCTGTGTTGTTCTTGTAGCAAATACAGAATATGTTGGAAAAACAGCATGTCAGCCAGCATCTGCGGGGAGAGTGACTGGTTGCCATTTCAAGCCGGATCCTTCATCAAACTGAAGACTGTAAGATCAGAAAGCATTTTAATAGAATTAGACAGAAGGGAGGTGGGGGGTGGGGAGATGGGTTTGGATGTTTTGCAACCTGCTGAAAGGAAAAGCAGGAAACTGCGAGAAGACATGAAAGATCATCTTGATCACAAGATAATTACAGATGACAGAGGCCGGTCCATCTTGGCATGTCCATCTGCAATGACCCTAAAGTACCCCCAATTCAGCATCCAATTGCTTCTTAAATGATTCCAGGGTTTTCCCGTCTGCTATTTTATTTGGCATTCCATTCTGAGTGTTGACCACTTTGTCGTGTGAAGAACTTCCTGACATCAGTCGTAAATTTGCCTTTTGCTAGTTTAAACCTGTGACCACTTGTTTCACTCTCTCAGTTTAAAGTAACTTCCTAGATTTACCTTTACCGTACCATTTACAATCTTGTACACCTTTGTAAGATCTCGACCTAGACATTGCCTTTCAAGGCTGAAGAGCCCAAGCTTTTTCAGTCTTTCCTCATTACTCAGGCCTCTGACAATAAGGATCAGTTTTGTAGTTCTTTTTTGCACAGCTTCCAATGCTTGAATTTTTCTCTTGTGTCTCAGAGACTTGAACTGGACACAATACTCAAGGTGTTGTCTGACCAGAACACTGTACAGTTTGATCATGACTTCCTCTGACTTGTCCTCTATTTTTGACTATGTGATTCAACATTCTATTTCCTTTGTTGATTGCTGCACTGTATTAGTTGGACATTTTGAGCAGTGACTCTGCTAAGACAAGTAGGTCCCTTCCACCTTCATCCTTAGTTGTTTCAGCACTATTCATGGATTACGAGTATTGCCTATTTTTCCTTCCAATTTATAGTACTTTACACCTATCTATATTAAATTAATTGCTGGGCTCATTCTGTATTTTCTGATCTGACTCTGATGACCCTCCTAGTTTGGTATCATCTGCAAATTTGACCAGTTTGCATTGGGTTTCTGAGTCCAAATATTGATGTAAATTAGAAACAGTGGTCCCAATACTGATGCCTGGGGCACCCGACTCAGTACTTACACTCCCCACCCTGAAGTAACTCCTCTAACAAGTACTCATTGTTTTCTACCCTTCAGCCAATTTCTTATCCATAACCAAAACTTAACCTGAATCCCCTCTGCTTTGAGCTTAACTAACAGCATTTCATGTAGAACTTTGTCAAATATCTTCTGGAAGTTTTGATGCAACATATCATAAGCCTTACCACTATTTACTTGGGATGTTATTTACTCAAAGAAGTCAAGGAGGTTGGTCAAGGCAGCATTTCCCCTTCTGAATCCCTGTTGTTTACTAAATTATTGGCCCAGAAATTGCTCTCCCACAGATGCCGACCCTGAATGGCGTCCTGTGTCTCAGCCGGCGAATCGAATGGAGTAAGTTCGCGAATGCGCGCATGCATAGTAAAACCCCAAAATTGCAAACTTGCTCCCATTGGTTCGCCAGCGGTTTGACAGTTCCGAATTAAAGGGACATGGTACGCTAAAATCATAGAAATCATTAAACATTCGTAAACTTACCCATCTGCCCAGCTGAAATGAAGTTACTTACGCCACCAAAAGGTACGCTGGAAAATACCAGCCCTACACTTTTTTAAAAGCACGACGACTGTTAATGACTGCGAAACAACAAAAAATTAAATTTTTTAAACGTGGAATGTCAAATTACTCAATATTTTTTTGATCAAAAAAAAATTTAATTAAAAATTATTTTTTTACATTCAACTTCTGTAAGTTTCATTAAATTAAATAATTTGCATGGCTTTTTATAAGAGATGTTAAATTTTTATTTAAACTAACATACAGAAGTTTACTTTAAATAAATGATTTGTACTTGCCTGCTTGTGGGTGTGACTTCTCTTGACATTCTGTGGGAGTGGCTTCCATTCCCACAGTCTCTATTGATACGAAGGAACCTGTGCTGAAATCATAGCGCTGAACTGAAAAAAAAATTGAAAAGGGAGCAAGTGGACGTCAGAGACCACGAGGTAGGTTTATTCATGGTCTTTGTCTGCAGGATGTGCAGACAGCCTTGCCACGTGGGTCAGAGCAATTTCCGACCCATTATTGTACAGATAAACTCCAAGTTTAAATCTGTTAATCAATTCCATGACTTTATCCCGCTCTTTGAATGTAGGTACCATATTGGCCTGTTCCCAATATACTGGCACCTCCCCACTGTACAGTGACTCCCTCATAATGACTGATAATGACACCCAGCTCTACCTCATCACCACCTTTCTCGACCTCTCCACTGCCTTAGTTTTGTCACACTGCTTGTCTGACATCCAGAACTAGATGAGCAGAAATTTCCTCCAACTAAATATTGGGAAGACCAAAGCCATTGTCTTTGGTCCCCGCCACAAACTTCGTTACTTAGCCACCGACTCCATCCCTTTCCCTGGCTATTGTCTGTGGCTGAACCTTGCCATCCTATGTGACCCTGAGATGAGCTTCCAACCCCACATCCGCTCCATCACCAAGACCACCTACTTCCATCTCTGTAACATTGCCCATCTCAGCCACTGCCTCAACTCATCGCCTGCTGAAACCCTTATCCATGCCTTTGTTACCTATAGACTGGGCTATTCCAATGCTCTCCTAGCTGGCCTCCCACTTCTACCCTTCATAAACTTGAGCTGGTCCAAAACTCTGCTGCCTGTATCCTAACTCGCACCAAGTCCCATTCACCCATCACCCCTGCATACGCTGACCTTCATTGGCTCCTGGTCCGGCAATGCCTTGATTTTAAAAGTCTCATCCTTGTTTTCAAATCCCTCCATGGCCTCGCCCCCTCCCTATCTCTGTAACCTCCTCCAGCCCTAAAACCCTCCGAGATCTCTGTGCTCCTCCGATTCTTGTCTCTTGCACATCCCCGATTTTAATTGCTCCACCATTGGCGGCTGTGCCTTCAGCTGCCGAGGCCCTACGCTCTGGAATTCTCTTCCTAAACCCCTCCGCCTCTCCACCTCTCTCCTTTAAAACGCTCCTTAAAACCTACCTTTTTGAAAAGCTTTTGGTCACCTCTCCTAATATCCTCCTTGTGTGGCTCGGTGTCAAATTTTGTTTGACAACGTTCCTGTGAAGTGCCTTGGGACGTTTTACTACATTAAAGGCACTATATAAATGCAAGTTGTTGTTATATGGTTCCACCACCTCCTTTTCTGTCCACTCTATCTTTTCTGAACACTTTATTCGATCCCATCCTCTGCAGTTCACCAAGTTTCTGATATTCTTACCATGTTGCAGTTCCTTGCTGACACAATGGCCTCCAGATCCAACAACAATTTGCATTTATGTAACGCCTTTAACGTAGTAAAACATCCCAAGGCACTTGATCCAGCATCTTATTTCTAATTCTTCTAACATTTGCATATATACATATGAATACACATTTGTTTCCAATTGTGGTTTCCATTTGTCTGCCTTTTTCTGGTCTCTGGATCATGTATGCATCTCTGGGTTACTGTGTCCACGCCCACCTGCTGAATATCGTCTACCTTCTGTTCAGTTTCATCTGGGATTCTGTTTCCTCCTTGTTCTCTTCCTTCCCCACCTATCTTGTTTAAATGATTCTCAATTGCTGCCTTAATGCCACTGACAAGTCTCTTTGTCCCTATTTGGTTCAGGTGCAGCCCATCTCTTCTGTACTAGTCCTTTTTGTTCATGAATGTTATATTGTTGTCTTTATATCATCATGTCAGCCATTCATTTACATCCTGAATTTTCACAATGAGTTCTGCTTCTTTCCCAAACACTGGAAGTATCCCAGAGAAGTATACCTTGTATCCCTTATCTTAAAGTTTGGAGAAATGTTCAGGTGTACTCAACATTCCATCACTCGTATATTAAAGTATATGAAAGTGCATCTTTTATAGTCGCCGATTTAGATAGTTGAAAAGGGGTGTACAAGTATTGAGGAGGAGATTAATTTTTGAGGGCAGTGCTCTCCCCAGAAAGTGTTTATTTTTGTAATTTTATTTAGTGCATTTTCCAGTATTTTGAAGTCTACTGTAATTTTGCCTTGCAAGCCAAAAATAATTTTTCCAAAGATGGAGATTACAGATATTTTTAATTTGAAAATGAAGTAGGTGTCCAGACTTCAATACAATTTTACAGGGCTAAAGGACATCCATCCACATGTAATGTGGACATTAACATTTCAGCCCCAGTTTTCACTTATTTGGGTTTTCTGGTAAAATTCAGCATGGATTTAAATGTGCCACACTTGCTCACGGTTGACTCATGAACTACCGCGATATAGTTTTCCAGTGCATTTACGAACATACAAAAATGACCATGAAAAGACCAATTGGTCCACTGAGCCTATCCCTCCCAGACCGTCATGGTGCAACTGAGCATCATGATCCCCAATGCCCCCCGCCCTTGCCAACCAGCAGCCACATAATCTCCTGGGAGAGGCTTTTGCAAGCCTTAAGTATATAATGGGAAAACACATCTGATCAGATTTGACAGTAGTTTCTCCTGCTCTATCTCTATTTGTACTTAAATAATAGAGGCCAGTCAGCATCTGAAAAAAAAACAGTTCTGGTACTCAATATTAGGTTAACATTCTGGTGGGACCCTTCATTCGAGCCTCCTATCTTTCTCTTTCAGATGTCCACCACATCTCTTGACCCCATGGCTGCCTATCTTATATTAAGTTGTGAATGAGAGAGAATTTCCCCCATTTGAACATCAGGAAGACTGAAGTCATAATTTTCAGCCCCCAGCAAAAACTCTTACACCCTTGCCACCAACTCTGTTCCCCTTTCTGGTTGCTCAAGCTGAACCAGGTCTTATGCAACTTTGCCATTATGTTTGACCGAGCTGTGCCTTAAACCATATATCCTCTCCATCACTAAGCCCTTTTACTTTTCAGCTTCACAGAGTTGTCCACTTATGTCCCTTCCTTACGCCTACTACTGTGGAAACTCATTCCATATCGCTGTCACGTGAAGCATGATTTTTCCAATGTCCTCCTTGCCAGTCTCCCAACCTCCATGCTCCATAAATGAAAATCAGTCAAAATACCACCACCCCGTCCTGTCACACACTAAGCCATTCACCTATTAGCCCCCTCGAATGTCGAATTTAAGATCTTCATGCTCATCTACAAATCCATCCATAGCCTTACTCTTCCCTACCTCTTCAACCTTCCCCAAGCTTACATTCCTTTCTCTAACCTCTCATTCTCTGCCCCATATCCCCTCCTTCCTCCACTCCACTATTGGTGGCAGAACCTTTAGCTATCTCTGGAAATCCCTCTCTTCCTGTCTTCTCAAAACCGACATCTTTGACCATGCTTTTTTTGACCTGTCCCATAGAGGCTCAAGATAGGCTCTTTTCCTCCTCTGTGAAGCACCTTGGTATATTTTTCTAAGTCAAAGGTGCTGTGTAAATGGATGTTGTTCTTGAGATGCTCAGACTTATGCCCATTAACAGTCTGAAAGATCCCATTCATCTCAATGGACCTGAACCCAAGTCACAGAGTGAAAGAACAGTGTTGGACCCAGCTCTGCAGTCCTGTTTTCAATGACGTAATGCCTTTGTGCCTATAAACACGGGGAGGGGGAAAGTTAGACAAATCACATCTCATTCTTCTGAACTCCAATCATCCTCCTATGATTGGATGGCACTGTGCTACATATCTCAATTGTTGCATCTTTTACATCACAGCATTCTGTTAACTTAAATTCTAGATTACAAAACTGTGCTGCATTGAGCCCAGAAATAAAAAGGAAACATTGTGAATACTGGAAATTTGAATTAGGAACAGAAAATATTTTTAAAATTCACAGCAAGTTGGCCAGCAGCTGAAAGAAAAAGCATCTGATGATTTTATCCTCTCTCGCATGCTGATCTGACTTGCTGTGGATTTCCAGCATTTATTTTTATTTCTGTATTATACCCAGTTACAGTATATATTTGGTGGCATTGCTGCATGATCTTTTATGCTTCACCTGACGTGAATGTATATTACCACTCTGCTGATTTTTAAGTTCCACAGTTTGGTGTCTGTAATGAGACCACCTAAAAAGATGAAGTTTAACAAGTTCCCGGGTACTTTATTGGGCTGCTGCTTTCTAAATTTGCTAATTCTGAGAAAAGAGCCATCTCACTCACCAGCTCTTCTTTAACTTCAAAAATGTAACCAGTGAGCAGAACATTTAAGTACAGAGGCACAAACCGTCACTCTTCCTGACCTGACAGGTGCAATTGGACAGCTGCTTGTTTGTAGCATTTTTCCAGATACTGTGCTGTGGTACTGTATAATTGGAACATTACTATCTGCAAAACTGCAATTCGGTTTATGGGTTCTGAATTTGTTGAATCTAAATTTATCTCTAAATTACAGTGAATCATAAATTCAACCAACAAAACATTGGCCAATTCAGGGGAAGAATTACATTACATAGAATTTACAGTACAGAAACAAGCCACTCGGCCGAACAGGTCCATGCCAGTGTTTATGCTCCACACGAGCCTCCTCCCTCCTCCTTCATCTCACCTTATCAGCATATCCTTCTATTCCTTTCCCCTCTTGCGTTTATTTAGCTTCCATGCATCTATGCCAGCCACCTCAATTATTCCTTGTGGTAGTGAGTTCCACATTCTAACCACACCCTGGGTAAAGAAGTTTCTCCTGAATTCTCTAATGGATTTATCAGTGACTATCTTCTATTTATGGCCCCTAGTTCTGATCTCCACCGCAAGTGGAAACATCTTTTCTACGTCTACCCTATCAAACCCTTTCATAATCTTAAAGGCCTCTATCAGGTCACCCCTCAGTCTTCTCTTTCCTAGAGAAAAGAGTCCCAGCCTGCTGGATCTTTCCTGATAGATATAACCTCTCAGTTCTGGTATCATCCTAGTAAATCTTTTTTGCACTTTCTCCAATGCCTCTATATCCTTTTTATAATCTGGAGACCTGAACTATGTACAGTACTACAAGTGAGGTCTAACCAAGGTTCTATACAAGTCTAACATAACTTCTCTGCTATTCAATTCTATCTGTCTAGAAATTAACCCCAGTGCTTTTTTTATGGCCTTATTAACCTGCATCGCTACTTTTAGTGATTTGTGTATCTGTACCCCCAGATCCCTCTGCTCCTCCACCCCATTTAGACTCTTATTGTCCAAGCAGTGTGTTAGGCCCCTTATTCTTCTTACCAAATGTAATACCTCACACTTATCTATATTGATATTCATTTGCCAATTAAACACCTATTCTGCAAGTTTATTAATGTCTTCCTATATTTTGTTACAGTCCTCCTCGATATTAACTAAACACTCCAATTTGATGTCATCTGCAAATTTTGAAATTGTACTTCCGCTTCTCGAGTCCAAATCATTTATATAAATGGCGAACAACAGTGGTCCCAGCATTGATTCTTGTGGAACACCACTTCCTACCTTTTGGCAGTCTGAATAACTACCTTTAACCCCTACTTTGTGTTTTCTGTTTTGTAGCCAACTTGCTATCCATTCTGTTGCTTGTCCCCTGACTCCACTTGCCCTGACCTTAGTCATGAGTCCACAATGTGGTACCTTATCGAAGGCCTTTTGAAAATCCAAATATATTACATCTACCGCATTACTCTTATCTACCTTTTCTGTTACTTCTTCAAAGAATTCAATAAGGTTGGTCAAGCACGACCTTCCCTTTTGAAATCCATGCTGATTATTCTTTGATATTTTTGGTTTCTAGATGTTTTTTTATTACATATATCATAGGATTCTATTATCTTTTCTACCACCAACATTAAGCTAATTGGTCTATAGTTCCCTGGACTGGAATGAGAAATTTTTCTCCAACCCCAAGGTGATCAAAACAAGTTCAAGGAGATCACAGTGACCATGAGACACATCCCCTAACTACGCCGCTGACTTCCTGTG
The DNA here is from genome assembly GCF_035084215.1 of Heptranchias perlo. Taxonomy (NCBI): domain Eukaryota; kingdom Metazoa; phylum Chordata; class Chondrichthyes; order Hexanchiformes; family Hexanchidae; genus Heptranchias; species Heptranchias perlo. The sequence goes on from NC_090333.1 coordinate 53,437,575, forward strand.
TGCTATGACATCAACCACAGTCAACACTGAAAATGTTTTGCTTAATTTGCTTCCATTTTCTCAGATTGTATACTTTGAACGCAATAGATATTGACTGACATTTCAGCAAAGTTCTTCTTGTGACTGGGCTGATGGTTTACATGTTGGCTAAACTAATTTTGAATGCAGTGATCTTTTACAATTGGCACCAGAAAATCCAGCCTTCAATTTAGCAAGCAAGACAGGTTTTCAATAAATAATAGTTCCAAGTAAATAAATGCCCAAGTAAGCTGCCAGTCTGCATTTCACAGGTTACAATACACTGCAATATTGCGTCAGGTCCTGCCTCTTCCTGCCTCCTTTGCACCTCAATTTCATTGTGCCTGTACTGTTAGAGTAACTTTTTTCCACAGATATAGCATCATTAGTTGGTTAGATAATGGAAATGATCATCATTGTAGCTAAGTGTTATCCTGCCACATGAAATATGCAGTTGTAACCACAGTTTTGCTAGTTATTGCGTCACTTGGCTATCCTAACAGCGATTAATTATTTCCGGTTAAATCAGTATGCTCTTGTTTGTAGAAACCATCATCTTTGCATTTAGTTCCCACAAGTGGAATCAATGACCATATTAAACGTAAGAAACGGATGATACAGCGACTTGTAAGAGTCCCTTTCCATTTTCTAGGCCAAGAACAACATACTAATAAGAGGCCATTTTTACAGCTGGCGTGGGAGGGAGGAGGGTGATGTTTCAGACAGGCTTTTTTGGTATTACTCACTGGAACCAGCCTCGTGAGCAGTCCCTGACCCTTTAACGCACTGTCCTCTAACACTCTGTCCTCTAACACTCTGTCCTCTAACACTCTGTCCTCTAACACTCTGTCCTCTAACACTCTGTCCTCTGACACTCTGTCCTCTAACACTCTGTCCTCTGACACTCTGTCCTCTGACACTCTGTCCTCTGACACTCTGTCCTCTGACACTCTGTCCTCTAACACTCTGTCCTCTAACACTCTGTCCTCTAACACTCTGTCCTCTAACACTCTGTCCTCTGACACTCTGTCCTCTAACACTCTGTCCTCTAACACTCTGTCCTCTAACACTCTGTCCTCTAACACTCTGTCCTCTGACACTCTGTCCTCTAACACTCTGTCCTCTAACACTCTGTCCTCTAACACTCTGTCCTCTAACACTCTGTCCTCTAACACTCTGTCCTCTGACACTCTGTCCTCTAACACTCTGTCCTCTAACACTCTGTCCTCTAACACTCTGTCCTCTGACACTCTGTCCTCTGACACTCTGTCCTCTAACACTCTGTCCTCTAACACTCTGTCCTCTAACACTCTGTCCTCTGACACTCTGTCCTCTGACACTCTGTCCTCTAACACTCTGTCCTCTAACACTCTGTCCTCTAACACTCTGTCCTCTAACACTCTGTCCTCTAACACTCTGTCCTCTGACACTCTGTCCTCTAACACTCTGTCCTCTGACACTCTGTCCTCTAACACTCTGTCCTCTAACACTCTGTCCTCTAACGCTCTGTCCTCTAACGCACTGTCCTCTAACACTCTGTCCTCTAACGCACTGTCCTCTCACACTCTGTCCTCTAACACTCTGTCCTCTAACACTCTGTCCTCTGACACTCTGTCCTCTGACACTCTGTCCTCTAACACTCTGTCCTCTAACACTCTGTCCTCTAACACTCTGTCCTCTAACACTCTGTCCTCTGACACTCTGTCCTCTGACACTCTGTCCTCTAACACTCTGTCCTCTGACACTCTGTCCTCTAACACTCTGTCCTCTAACACTCTGTCCTCTAACACTCTGTCCTCTAACACTCTGTCCTCTAACACTCTGTCCTCTGACACTCTGTCCTCTAACACTCTGTCCTCTAACACTCTGTCCTCTGACACTCTGTCCTCTAACACTCTGTCCTCTGACACTCTGTCCTCTGACACTCTGTCCTCTAACACTCTGTCCTCTAACACTCTGTCCTCTAACACTCTGTCCTCTAACACTCTGTCCTCTGACACTCTGTCCTCTAACACTCTGTCCTCTAACACTCTGTCCTCTAACACTCTGTCCTCTAACACTCTGTCCTCTGACACTCTGTCCTCTAACACTGTGTCCTCTAACACTCTGTCCTCTAACACTCTGTCCTCTAACACTCTGTCCTCTAACACTCTGTCCTCTAACACTCTGTCCTCTAACACTCTGTCCTCTAACACTCTGTCCTCTAACGCTCTGTCCTCTAACAATCTGTCCTCTAACACTCTGTCCTCTAACACTCTGTCCTCTAACACTCTGTCCTCCAACACTCTGTCCTCTAACACTCTGTCCTCTAACACTCTGTCCTCCAACACTCTGTCCTCGGACACTCTGTCCTCTAACACTCTGTCCTCTAACGCTCTGTCCTCTAACACTCTGTCCTCTAACACTCTGTCCTCTAACGCACTGTCCTCTAACGCTCTGTCCTCTAACACTCTGTCCTCTAACACTCTGTCCTCTAACACTCTGTCCTCTAACGCACTGTCCTCTAACGCTCTGTCCTCTAACACTCTGTCCTCTAACACTCTGTCCTCTAACACTCTGTCCTCTAACGCTCTGTCCTCTAACGCTCTGTCCTCTAACGCTCTGTCCTCTAACAATCTGTCCTCTAACACTCTGTCCTCTGACACTCTGTCCTCTAACACTCTGTCCTCTAACACTCTGTCCTCTAACACTCTGTCCTCTAACACTCTGTCCTCTGACACTCTGTCCTCTAACACTCTGTCCTCTAACACTCTGTCCTCTGACACTCTGTCCTCTAACACTCTGTCCTCTGACACTCTGTCCTCTGACACTCTGTCCTCTGACACTCTGTCCTCTAACACTGTGTCCTCTAACACTCTGTCCTCTAACACTCTGTCCTCTAACACTCTGTCCTCTAACACTCTGTCCTCTGACACTCTGTCCTCTAACACTCTGTCCTCTGACACTCTGTCCTCTGACACTCTGTCCTCTGACACTCTGTCCTCTAACACTGTGTCCTCTAACACTCTGTCCTCTGACACTCTGTCCTCTGACACTCTGTCCTCTGACACTCTGTCCTCTAACACTCTGTCCTCTAACACTCTGTCCTCTGACACTCTGTCCTCTGACACTCTGTCCTCTGACACTCTGTCCTCTAACACTGTGTCCTCTAACACTCTGTCCTCTAACACTCTGTCCTCTAACACTCTGTCCTCTAACACTCTGTCCTCTGACACTCTGTCCTCTAACACTCTGTCCTCTGACACTCTGTCCTCTGACACTCTGTCCTCTGACACTCTGTCCTCTAACACTGTGTCCTCTAACACTCTGTCCTCTAACACTCTGTCCTCTAACACTCTGTCCTCTAACACTCTGTCCTCTAACACTGTGTCCTCTAACACTGTGTCCTCTAACACTGTGTCCTCTAACACTCTGTCCTCTAACACTCTGTCCTCTAACACTCTGTCCACTAACACTCTGTCCTCTAACACTCTGTCCTCTAACACTCTGTCCTCTAACACTCTGTCCTCTAACACTCTGTCCTCTAACACTCTGTCCTCCAACACTCTGTCCTCCAACACTCTGTCCTCTAACACTCTGTCCTCTAACACTCTGTCCTCTAACACTCTGTCCTCTAACACTCTGTCCTCTGACACTCTGTCCTCTAACACTCTGTCCTCTAACACTCTGTCCTCCAACACTCTGTCCTCTAACGCTCTGTCCTCTGACACTCTGTCCTCTGACACTCTGTCCTCTAACACTCTGTCCTCTAACACTCTGTCCTCTAACACTCTGTCCTCTAACACTCTGTCCTCTAACACTCTGTCCTCTAACACTCTGTCCTCTAACACTCTGTCCTCTAACACTCTGTCCTCTAACACTCTGTCCTCTAACACTCTGTCCTCTAACACTCTGTCCTCTAACACTCTGTCCTCTAACACTCTGTCCTCTGACACTCTGTCCTCTAACACTCTGTCCTCCGACACTCTGTCCTCTAACACTCTGTCCTCTAACACTCTGTCCTCTAACACTCTGTCCTCTAACACTCTGTCCTCTAACACTCTGTCCTCTAACGCTCTGTCCTCTAACACTCTGTCCTCTAACACTCTGTCCTCTAACGCTCTGTCCTCTAACACTCTGTCCTCTAACACTCTGTCCTCTAAGACTCTGTCCTCTAACACTCTGTCCTCTAACACTCTGTCCTCTAACACTCTGTCCTCTAACACTCTGTCCTCTAACACTCTGTCCTCTAACACTCTGTCCTCTAACACTCTGTCCTCTAACACTCTGTCCTCTAACACTCTGTCCTCTGACACTCTGTCCTCTGACACTCTGTCCTCTGACACTCTGTCCTCTGACACTCTGTCCTCTAACACTCTGTCCTCTGACACTCTGTCCTCTGACACTCTGTCCTCTAACACTCTGTCCTCTAACACACTGTCCTCTAACACACTGTCCTCTAACACTCTGTCCTCTAACACTCTGTCCTCTAACACTCTGTCCTCTAACACTCTGTCCTCTAACACTCTGTCCTCTAACACTCTGTCCTCTGACACTCTGTCCTCTGACACTCTGTCCTCTGACACTCTGTCCTCTGACACTCTGTCCTCTGACGCTCTGTCCTCTGACGCTCTGTCCTCTGACGCTCTGTCCTCTAACGCTCTGTCCTCTAACGCACTGTCCTCTGAATTATGCTTTCTGTATGTTATGACAACTAATGGATCTGCATTGTAACTGAGAACAATTCAAATAAAATCAAACCTTCTAAACTTCTTGAAATACCAATTTTGAATCTAATTATGAGTTAATAGGTGATACACTCCGAGGGAACGGTTGGTGACCTGGATCTCAAAAGCTGATTTGCACATGACATATTTTTAAAAAAAAGTCTGAACTGAAACACAATTTTAGTCGTTAAAACAAAAGCAAAATAGTGCAGTTGCTGGAAATCTGAAATAAAAACAGAAAAGGCTGGAAACGTTCAGCAGGTCAGGCAGCATCTGTGGAGAGAGAAATTCTGATGAAAGGTCATTGACCTTGACATTGACATTGGGCTCAATTTTAAACTTAAATTGCGGGTGCGTTGGTGGGGGGCGGGGGGGCGGGCTGTGAAAATTGCAGAAATGCAGAGCGGGTTCAGAAGCCGGCTCCAACCCACCGACTCCCGAGTTCCCCACAGATGCACCTGTGTGCGCGCGGGTGTCCCGAATCCAGAAGTCCCACCGGCAATTAAAGGCGGCGGGATGATAGTTAAAGAGCCAAATGTACCTCATTGAGATACTTAAGGCACTTTACTTGTGACATAATAGGTAGTTAGAATGATTTTTAACTTACCTGGGCGGCATTCCCACGGCTTCTGATTCACACCTCAGGGCCAGATCAGGCAAAAAGAAACTAAATAAATTAAATAACAAAGCATTGCACAAGGTTAAAACACAAAATCAACTTACCTTTCCACCCTGCTCCGATGTCTCCCTCTCCGGCCTACACCTCTCCCCCCACCTCCCCCCCCATGTATCCCCGATCTTCCCCTCTTCACCCCGCTGATGTCACCCGATCTCCCCCTCTTTGTCCCCCCGATCTCCCCCTCTTTGTCCCCCACCGATCTCCCCCTCTTTGTCCCCCCCGATCTCCCCCTCTTTGTCTTCCATCACAATGCGATCACGTCGGAAATGGTAAGGTTTTTAAATTTGGGTTTGCCACGCCCACCTTCAACCCCCCCCCCCCACTGCCAACCCGCCACCATTTCAAAATTGAGCCCATTATCTCTGCTTTTCTCTCCACAGATGCTGCCTGACCTGCTGAATATTTCCAGCATTTCCTGTTTTTATTTTTAATAGTTAAAGTGCTGCCTTCAAAACTAGCTGGTTAAAGGTTTGAGTTGTAAGTTAGGATGGACTTATTCAACTCCTTGCTATTCCAGGCCCATGGAGTTTTATTCTGGAGTAGGTGAGGAAGCAGGGAAACAAGAAACTGAAAGTTCCCATTCCAGTTCGTTGTGTAGGAATTCTGCAGAAACCCACCGGCTGGGCCTGCTCCATCCTTTCAACAGGGGGCGGTTGTGTGGCTAAGGGGTCTCGTATGGTGAACAAAAACAAACGTGGTGACACCAGAACAATATCACATACAGAAGTCAAACACTCTTTCAAATTCTGTCAAGTCATGACAAATCATGTAAATGTGCTCGGCTGCAGAGAAAAGTTTATTTGCCATTTTAATGTATTTTATATCTTTAGTGAGAAAGCAATGACATTGCTGCTTGGAGCTAATGGGCTTTTTCAATTCCTGAAAACTATTTTAAAACCACACTTAAAACATTGTATGGAACATTTTCTATCGTTTGCCACAGTTACCAGACATAATTTCCCTTTGAATTTCATGCAGCTCTGAGGTTCGGGTTAAAAAGAAGTTTCATTGTCCCAGTGCGGATAAAGGAGAGGGAAAGTCTCCGGTTAATATTAAAAGTACTCAACACTGCACTCAGTAAAGCCACCCCAGACAAAAACCTCAGGTATTGTAAAATACTACAGCAGGTGCATTAATATAACATTGACTCTTTCCCGCTAGCAAATATTCCTACTTTTGGGTTATGTACAAATTTGGTTGGGGACAAATTTGGCGAGTATCCAATCACTCTCCTGACTTGATTCAAGGAGATGGTGAAAAGGCTTTCAGGGGTCAGGAGATGAGCAACTCATCACAGAGTACCTGATTTAAATAACATTTGAATGTGGCTAAATCTCCCTTGGATTAAAATATTACCACAAGTAAAACATCTCAATTCTTGGACAATGAGGCAGTTTGACTGACATAAGGAAGAATATTTGAGCCCAATAGGAACGGTCACTCTGGATTCAGACTTGTCAGGAGGGGGTAGGGTCTTTACCCTTCCAATTGGTTTCCTTTTTCCTCTTTTTGGGACTAGTGGACCCACAGTATTGTGCCTGTATTTTCTGTTTTGAGTTGAGGCCTGTATCTACAAGCTTCCTATGTCCCTTTTGTCAATTTATCCTATTTTTTTCACACTTTTCCTTGAACTGTGTCTGAGCTGCTTCCTGCTTTCATTCTGATCTTGAGAACTCATTGCACTTTTCTTCCAATTTCCACCTACCTCTCCTCTTCACCTTTGTCCATTTCTGATGTCTTAGTTCTTCTGTTTCTTTTTAAAGTCTCTAATCCTTCTTTTTATTGCTTGACTGTACTTAATTTCCGATCGAGAGCATTTAATAAGTTCTGGTCAACTGACGAGGCAGTTGCTTCGGAGCACAAACTTTAAAAAAAATCTAAGCATTGGTTGCATAGACCAGTGGAGGAAAATCAAGTAGATCTCAGACTTCATATTATAAAAAATAAAACAAAAGTATTTGAGAAGTTAGTTAAGCTAAAGGAGGAAAAAGTCTGGGACCTGATAGGATTTGTCCAAGGAAATGGGAGTACAATGCTTTGGGAGCCTGGTAAAACATATGTAAAAGTCTTGCACCTTGTGCTTACCATCACACTTCTAAGTGTCACACTTCACTATGAATATAAAACAATCTATATTTAAAAAAAAAATGGAATTATTGAACTGGAGCCTGAAATTTACAAACAAGGTTATGCTCTGCCTAACCTCACGAGCTTACAGACAGCTTCCATTACCTGGAGTTGCCTATTTTAGACCATTTCAAAATGGGAAGTTCTTGAGCAGCGGCCTGAAAGGGACAGACCAGGTTGACATCTAAGCATTCACAACCATGTTCCGGCCACCAGACTACCAGGGAGCAACACCATAGGAGATCCACTAGTATTATATAGTTACTGTACTTTAAAATCTGCAATTTGGGATTTCTGAAACCTAAAGTTGATTGTAACTGATTCCATTTGGCTATGTTTGGCTTCTGATTGAGTAAAAGACTGAGTGAGGGAGTGAGAAATTGAGAGAGTGAGTCACTGAGTGAGTGAGACTGTTTGAGTGATTGAATCAGTGAAAGAGTGAGTGTGTCAGTGAGTGAGTGAGTGTGAGTTAATGTGAGAGTCTGAGTCAGTGAGTGAGCATGGGAGAATGATTGCGAGTCAGTGATAATAAGAGTGGTACTCCAGATGATACACAGCAGCCTGCAGTGGGCTCTGACATCATGGCACATCTTCTTATCTATCCCACTCACACTCCCACAGTCATGGCTGAGATGGGAGAAGGAGAAGATGAAATTCAGTTCTTATGAATTGTAATCACTGCTTGACTACTCCTATTATACAATACTTCATTGCAGCTAAAGCACGCTGAACTAGTTTCTGAGTTGTCATTCAGCTGATACACTGGAATTACATCAGAGTTATGAGACCTTTTATAATCGTTCAATGTCATTTACTCTTTTGTTATCTATCACTTATAATTTTGTCAACTATTTTCATATTACCTATTGCAAACATACCTTTTCATGATCGTACGTGTGTGAATCTGACATCAGATTAAGTAGGTCGTATTTAGTATCACTGCTTAGTAAAATGTAGGGGCCCCAAACTAAAGCTTTGCACGGAGCCCCCTTAAGATATGGCCACGGATTATGGTCTATGGAAGTTGGCTGTTAAGACCATAAGGTAAACTTTTGAATTGACAAAGTCCTCAAATGCATAAAGAAACTTTTCAGAACAAAACACTCTTAGTCCCATAGAGGAAAAGACCTGAAAAATATAGGTTCAATATATAAAATACAAGCACTGTCCTAGGCCAGGAAGACATTGCAGGGCCTGGATTTTAACGGAGCGGGTGTGGGTTTCATGGACGGGAAACCTGGAAGTAAGGGTTTCCCGCTGATCCTACCGAATTTAATTTTTCAAATTGGTTTCCTGCCCGCAGCCAGCCAGATTGAGAGGCTGGCTGTCAGGCAGGAAGGCCTGCGGTAGCAGGCCACAGTCGGGAATCAGAGAGGAGGGACGGAGGGAGAGATCGTGGGCCGTGAAGAACACCGGGGGTGGGGGGGAAGCCGGGGAGAAGATTGCGGGTTGGGAGGTGGAGAGGAGGGAGGGGGGGGGAGGAGTGGGTCTGATGCCCAGAGGAGATTGTGGTTGAGGGGGGGGGGGGGGGAGAGTTGGACATTGGTGGTGGGGGTGGGGGGGTGTTGGCCGATCGTGGGGGTCCGATCGCGGCAGGTAAGCATGTTGGACCTGGAGGAAACACTAATGATCATCCTGGCCACAAGCAGCGCAATAATGGCATTTACCTCACAGCCCTTCTCGCCCCCTTTTCACTGGTGAGATTCACGAGCCCTGGGAAACCCGCTCTGGAAGTGTTAAATTTAAAGGTCAGTAAAATTCAATTTAAAAAGACCTAATTAATGTGTCATAAGGATATTAATTGATGCTATAAATAACCGCCCGAGTGAACTAATTGAGGTCCAAACACGCCTCTGTAAAACCCAGAAGTGGGCGCGTTGGAGCCGGGTTGCGGTTGCGCTCCAAAAACTAGTTACTTTAACTACCCACCTGTCCCCAACCCACCTGTTCTTGGGGGTTAAAATTCCCCCCCCCCCCCCCAAGATGCAGGAAACAGCCAGCCATTCAACAAACTTTCCTGCTGAGGCCACTAGAGGGGGTGCTGGCACTTTGGAAGAGAAGGCTGACATTTGAGGCCACTGAGGATGTGAGAGGGTCCTGCGGGAGCTGAAAGATTAGGAAGGAGGCCAGGGACAAGAAGTTTACTTATGTTGTGTATCGATAGAAATGTAAATTTTAAGTTTGTGAAAGGCAACTAAATATTTAATGCAGTTTTATGGCATCAGAATGAATTACATTAAAAATTGAAGAGCTTCCACGATAGCATTTTCATAAACCATGCTGGGGTAGAATATCTGCTTTGGACGCAATCGGTAATAGGGTGCAAATTGCGCCCAAAAGTTATGCCGGCTGGATTACAGTTCCAGTTTCCACTAAAATGCATTTGTGTAATCACAACCATGCAATCTTCCATGAACCAGTGCAATCCGGCAGCTTAAAAGAGCGTAATTGTTTATTTTTTTTCATTGATGTATTTAAGAGTGGTAACTTGGTGCAGTTTTATTAATACAGCTGAAAATCAGTTAATCACAAAAAATAAGCATTTTTAATGAGAGTTTCGAGTCCTCCACCTGTGAGTAACCTGATTTTAAATCACTGAAATTGATTTAAGAAAACTACACTGAACCATTTACCAGTTTCATTGCTGTACACTGGTCAGTTTCTTAGTAAATTAAATATTTTTGAATATGTAAAAACATTTAAAAAAACACCTGTGTGCCTAAGAAAACGAGCTTAATTTGAAGATCCTCCTCGAACGGCCACAGACAGGTGGAAGCTCACCATCTTCGTTATTTCGATCTGGGGGCGGGGCCAGTTTTGTGGGCGGGGCTGGATTACAGTTCCAGTTTCCACTAAAATGCATTTGTGTAATCACAACCATGCAATCTTCCATGAACCAGTGCAATCGGCAGCTTAACAGAGCGTAATTGTTTTTTTTTCATTGATGTATTTAAGAGTGGTAACTTGGTGCAGTTTTATTAATGATATGGAGATGCCGGTGATGGACTGGGGTTGACAATTGTAAACAATTTTACAACACCAGGTTATAGTCCAACGATTTTTATTTGACATCTACAAGCTTTCGGAGGCTTCCTCCTTCCTCAGGTAAATGATCACCTGTCTGTGGCCGTTCGAGGAGGATTTACCTGAGGAAGGAGGAAACCTCCGAAAGCTTGTAGATTTCAAATAAAAATCGTTGGACTATAACTTGGTGTTGTAAAATTGTTTACAGTTTTATTAATACAGCTGAAAATCAGTTAATCACAAAAAATAAGCAACCTGTCCTCATAATTTAACCCCTTAAGCCCAGGTATCATTCTGGTGAATCTGCGCTAACCCCCTCCAAGACCAGTATAGCCTTCCTGAGGTGCGGTGCACAGAACTGAATGCAATATTCTAAATGGGGTCTAACCAGACCTTTTATATACTGTTAAAGATCGCAGAAATTCAAATTACGCTGGTTCGGCTGGATTGCACTGATAAAACCAGTGCAATCAAGCAGAAGCTCGACCCTGCTTTGCCTATTGTGTATAAATGATGGCTTGATGACTTTAAACTTTAATTTTCATACATGAAGAGGGACTTGAAGGAATATGGGGTAAGATCTGCGCTTTCCTCACACCCCGAGTGTTTACGCAGATTTCCGCTTGTTTACACTGGTTTTTACATTTTATCAGATGCAATTGAGATTTTCAGGAAATTTCAGCATAAGAACCTGTCGGCCCGATTGGGGTAGAAAGCAATGGAAATCTTGACGTAACTTGCCAGTTAGGCCATTTGAGGAAATTTTGTGCCACAGTGTCTAACTCTTTCATTGTTATTTGTATCAGATTTTCTATTTCTCGTTTAGAAGTTGACTGCAAAAAAAATCTGCTTAATTTTTCTCTCCCTCTATTTATCAACTGACCTTGTCCACTTCTACCACCTTTACCTCTGACTTTCAATTTCTCTCCATGTCCAAGGCCATTGTTTTATTTACAGTAAAATAGACTATATGCAATGTCAACTCCAAAAATACCTGTAAAAATCTTGGAATCAAATTTGACTTATTCAGTCAACATAAACCAAAGGTCCTTTCAATGTCTTCTCCTCTTTCTAATTCTGTGCAGTATCTCCTTGTTCTTTGCCCTAAAATGTTCCTCTTTCTTTGTATCCCATCTTTTGATGGCTCCCCTTTTCCCCTCCGATGTTATTTATTCCAAATTGCCCCTTCAGTCTCATGCTGCTCACACATTTGATCAGATTTCAGCGCCCATTGTACAGAATCACTTGAAAGTAGGGACATGCTGCAAGCAGTACACGCCATCAACCTCCAGCCAAGTAGCACATGCAAGCCAATGGGCCAGTGGGAATTCCATTCATCACTGCCCTCCAGTCAATAGTTAGTTACAATTATATAAAGATCTGGTTAGACCCCATTTAGAATATTGCATTCAGTTCTGTGCACCGCACCTCAGGAAGGCTATATTGGTCTTGGAGGGGGTTAGCGCAGATTCACCAGAATGATACCTGGGCTTAAGGGGTTAAATTATGAGGACAGGTTGCGTAGACTAGGCTTGTATTCCCTTGAAAATAGAAGATTAAAGGGTGATCCAATTGAGGCATTTAAGATGATTAAAGGATTTGATAGGGTAGATAGAGAGAAACTATTTCCTCTGGTGCACAGTCCAGAAAAGGGGGCATAACCTTAAAATTAGAACTTGGCCGTTCAGGGGTGATGTCACAAAATATTTCTTCACACAAAGGGTAGTGGAAATCTGGAACTGTCTTCCCTCAAAAAACAGTTGAGGCTGGGACTCGGATGAAACTTTCAAATTGATAGAAATTGAGATTGATAGATCTTTGTTAGCCAAGGGTATTAAGAGTTACAGAACCAAGGCCGGTAAATGGAGTTAAGATGCAGATCAGCCATGATCTAATTAAATGGCGGAACAGGCTCGGGTGGCTGAATGGCCTACTCCTGTTCTTCCGTTCCTAATAGTATGCAAGGCATCAGGCAACAAGAATCACAACAGCAGTGATCCTTCCAACTTCATACTGCAGACGGGGAATAAATGTTGGTCTTTAAAATAATTCCTTTCAAATTGTAAAAGAGAAAAAAATGAACTGGGTTTAAACTGTTCTGGAATAAGCAAAATTATTAAATACCTGGGGGACATTGCTCTCCCCTCCCCTAAGCACATGCTATGTACCTTTTGTGATTTTTCTGCAATCACGGACATTCCTACTAACAACCCGACATGCCTGCGTAAGATAAGACAATGACAACATTTCAGTATAGTCCTAAAGCTGAGCACAAGGGAAAGTTTAAAGTATAATCTTCGAGTTATTGCTAGGTTTTTCTAGATACATGAGCTAAGATGGGGTGAATGTTTTTCCTCATCTACATACATATTGTGAATTTGCAAAACTTGCTGCTTTTGCCATTTGTAAAATTAAATGTTTTTCAGCTATTTTGTCAGTCAAGTCACGTGATATATATATATATATATATATATATACGCACACCTTTTTAGGGTCAAACAAATCTTTTCTATGTACGCATCCTTTGTATGTTCCCAATTCCAGTGTAGAGATTTAACGTCTATGGCATTATTCTCAGTTAGATATCTAAAATGATGACAGCAGTCAGAAGATGGGTTTCATGCAGGACATTTTCACATTTGTTATCCACAACAGAAATCCGAATCCCCTGCAAATTTGGACAATTAAATGCGTAACGGTAAAGTTACTGCACATCCTGACCAAAAGTATAAGCAAATCTGAGTTGACCAAGTACAATGATAAAAAGAATAACCTCACCACTGGGGTTCAGACCCCTTTTAAAAAGATGTGTATTTTTTTTGAACAACTTGCAAAGAATCTTGTTTTCTCAGTGGTAAACCTGAGCTAGTTATACTGATTGCTCAATACACTGATTACATTTTTTTCAACATTGTGTTGAAAGTTAGATTCCTCTTTTGTAAAAAAAATTATAATATTAACCATTCTCTTCCTATGCAAAATGCAACCTTTTCCCAAAATAGATTTACTGGTCATTCTTTGCATTTCTGTCAATCTTCCTCTTCTTGGAACTACTTCTCATTTCTGGCTGTATGTAATTGATAAAGATCAAATGTTAGATGGGTTTCAGGAGAGGGATTCTCATTGCATTATGCAAACTGTTAAAATCCATTAAGATAAAATATAAAAGTTGTAAAATAAAAATGGTGTCCCAATAACTCCCACTCCATTCACGTTCAACCTTTATTTAACCATTAAATGCAATATTTGTACTACTTCTGTCTTGCTACTTGATGGCATTGACTGGAGCATATTAGCCCAAATTTATATCCAATGTGTAGGCAGTGTTTTGGAGTCCATTGTTCTACAGGAAGTCAGAGGTAATATTCCTCACACTAGAGACCTTCTGAATTGAAAGGCATAATAAATGGCCGCCTTTAACAAATCAGTATGCATCACAAAACTAATGCTCAGAATTGGCATCAATAGCCTTTTGCAAAAAGTGATTTTGCACTTGCTTCCTGTTGACTGATCATAATTTAGGATTGATAGCTGCCGTGAAGTAACCTATAACCCAACTTTCTGGTCTTCTTGGATGGCATGTGCCCTGTGAAAAGGTCGCTTCTTGGGGACGATGGGGGTGGGGGGTGGGGGGTGGGGGGCCGGTGCTGCCGAGGGAAAAAGAACAAACTTGCAGTTAAATTTTGGCCCAGAAATTGTTGTTAGTGGCAAAATCGAGGAGCAAGTTCCGCGGAATGTTCGCACATGCGCAGTCTAACGCGGAATTCCAGTACTTGCTCCTCCTGGTTCACTGGTGATATGACAGCTTTGCATTAAAGGGATATCGCCGGCTGGAATCAGTGGAATCAACAGACCATCACCAACTTGCTCTTCTGCCCAGCTGGAAAGTAACTAATATTGCCACAAAACAGGCATGCTTAAAAATACCAGGTCTAAACTAAGTTTTAACAGCGCAGTTAGTCTTAATGACTGCCAAACAACTAAAAATTAACTTTTAAAAATGTGGAGTCTCATTACTCCTTATTTTAATAGTTTTTTGTCATATAAATTTTCTTAAAAATTAAAAACTTTTTTTACTTTTTCCTTCTTTCTCTTTACTTAATTTGATTATTTCTCACCTTCCCTTTCTTTCGCTGTCTATAACTGTTTTTACAAATGATTTTAATGTTGTCCCTTTCACTTCCTGAATTTTACATTCCAGCTTGTAGAAACCGTTCGCAGCTTGTCAAAAATGCTGTGATCTGATTGTTCGAGGGGAGAGAGTTATCCTCTCACTTCCCACAGGGTCCTAGCTTCACTGGAACGAACACCGAGCACTGTTGGTTCGCCGCTCAAAACAATTTCTGGACCAATCTTTTTCATGCCTTTGGGACATCCCAAAGTGCTTCACAGCTAATAAATTATTTTTTGAATTGTAGTCTCTGTTATTACGTAGACAAATGTAACAGCCAGTTTGTGCACAGCAAGGTCCCACAAACAGCAACAGATAAATGCAAGTTAATCTGGTTTTGGCGGTGTTGATTGAAAGATAAATGTTGGCCAAGACACTGGGAGAATTCCCCTGCTCTTCTTCATGTAGTGCGATATGATCTTTTATACACCCCTGAATAGGCAGGTGGGGCCTTGACTTAACATCTCATCCAAAAGGAGGGAGAAGAAATGCATCTTTTCCCAGCCATTTGTTCAAAAATGGCCACGAATTTGGGGTTCAATTTCTAATTGACCATTAACTGGATTATGTAGAAGTTGATTTTTTTTCTGCAGTATGTTAATAGCCTCCATATTTGCTGTTTTCCCTGTGATATAGAGGTGTCTGAGAAATGACATTGTGGAATGGGACTGGGGAATGTAAAACCAATCCAAATTGCCCCGCTCTTTCAGTAACAGAGAACGATAAGAAGAGGAATGATAAATGTACTCCAAATAATAATTCTTATTCATCAAATGCAGATTTCTCTGAAAACTGTTCCTGGATCTACAAGGAAACCAAAACGAATAGATAAGAACTACAGAACTATCCCTCTCCCCTTCCTAGTGTTAATATTGATTGCTTGTCCCTTAACTTTCATTAGTGTTGTGAAAAAGTGCATCCCAAAGAACTTTCTTTTGATTAAATTCACATATTATAAACTGTATTGTAGTTAACAGTAGGTAGAGCCATTTGAATAGCTCGATGAGGGTACATAACATACTTATGAATGACTTGCACAGTAGGTGTGCAATATAGGGTTCTGATCTAATTGCGTTATATAACACAGCACTGTTACTCATTGTGGCTTATATGGTACAAAACAAATAAATTTGTCCTATTTATCACTCCTTTTCTGCTATCCAATATGTAAAATATTTTTAAAAAATACTGTACATGCTGGAAATCCAAAACAAAAACAGAAAATGCCGGAAACACTCAGCAAGTCAGGCTCAGCATCTGTAGAGAGAAATGACAAGTCAACGTTTCAGCTATTGCCCTTCATCAGAACCCAAATATGTTGAATCTTTTCTCTTGATGCTTTTTAAGCTGTGTTCAGAGCTTAGTTTCGAAAAATAACTCCTATCCTTCCTTGTGATATAAGAAACTGTCAGTCATCAGGAACTCATTTTCTAAAGTTAATGAATATGAAGGTGCAGTTACTGGAGTATATTAAGTACCCGGCAAGATTATTAACTGTTCACAGCTGCTGGCTTGGAGCATACAACATTTTGTGCAAATCTGTCAGCTTCCGAGCAATGAGTGGGACATGCCCATCAAAAGGTCACCCATGCTTATCTGCAGCTGAGTAGTAATCTGTCCCCAGAATGGCTGGTAATTGTCGCTGCCAAAATACCCACATGCACTGTGATAGCTGGTGATAGTATCTTTATCATATATGTTGGTAATTAACCACAGTTAACTCACCTCTGAGATATGGGGTTAATTCGAGTCAAATTTAGAGCTGCCAGCTGAACTGAGTTTGATGCCTTCCCTTCCAATCACCAGAAGGCAAAAATCCACAGCACAGTAACCCCACGATCTTGATAATTTGTTTTGGAGGTTGCAGTTAACATGCATTGTTCAAATGATGCAGGTAAACTATTACTGTACTGGGATGCTTGATCTGGTCAATATGAAATAATTGGACTGGTTAACATTGTGATCATCTCCTATTACCTCTGGTTCCATTCTCACAGTGACCCTGGACAGTGTCCTGAACCACCTAACCCTAAAAAAGAATACCCCAAAGTGCAACTAATTAATTTATTTTACATACTAATAAAAGTTTTAGCATTGCCAGTGCATGTATATACAGTACTCAATTCATATTTTAAACTTTGTGATTATTAGTTTATTAGTTTGTGTTTTATGCAGAATTCGGTGCTTGTTTGCTGGTTTAGTATTTCAATGGCTGTGATGCCAGGATTGGATGCACCAATAGATGTTAGTATTCACCAGTGAAAAACAAATCTTGAATTCCTCTGCATTCATTGCTAACCAGCCTCTGCAACTTTATACAGTGAGAGAGTGTGTGTGTTTGTGTGTGTGTGTATTTTTATAGCGGGATATTTTCTGTTGGTTACAGGATTGTGGTGCTGCCAAACTGGCTGCTGACTTTCTAAATTACAGGAGACTTAAACAGAGAAATTGGAGGAAAAAGCCATTTCCAAACACTCCCCAAATTATCAGTAATTTTATTACACAAAATGCACTGTTTAATGTGTTTTATGATTATTGATGATGAGCATAATCGCATGATACGGGGTCGGCCATTCAAGACTAAGATGAGGAGGAATTTCTTCATGCAGAGGGTTGTGAATCTTTGGAATTCTCTACCCCAGAGGGCTGTGGATGCTGAGTCATTGAATATATTCAAGGCTGAGAGGGATAGACTTTTGGACTCTAGGGGAATCAAGGGATATAGGGATTGGGCGGGAAAGTGGAGTTGAGGTTGAAGATCAACTGCGATCTGATTGAATGGTGGAGCAGGCTCGAGGGGCTGTATGGCCCACTCCTGCTCCTATTTCTTATGTTCTTAACTTTAAGCTGAGAAAGAGTCTGCTTATCAGTAATAGAAGTACAGGAACAGAAACAAAAGCCCATTGAAAGCTTCATAACGAATTTGATGGCTGTGTTGTTGGGGTGCATGTTTGAATCTGTTTAAGGTTTAGTTTAGACCCACCAGTTGAAATTGTATCAAAAGCCTGTTGACAACAAAAGCACAATGGAGGAGAGGGAAGTCAGCAGCCTTCACTGCTAAAATGGATGCCTCCCCCAGTATTGTTGAAAATGTATGGTTAGTCTCCCCAGACAAAGGAACATAGGAATAGACCATTCAGCCCCTTGAGCCTGTTCCACCATTCAATTAGATCATAGTTGATCTGTATCTTAACTCCATCTACCCGCCTTGGATTCATAGCCCTTAATACCCTTGCCTAACAAAAATCTAATTGAAATTTTCAATTGACCTAGCCTCAATAGCTTTTTGGGAGAGAATGTTCCAGATTTCCACTACCATTTGTGTGAAGAAGTGCTTTCTGACGTCATCCCTGAATGGCCTAACTCTAATTTTAAGGTTATGCCCCCTTTTTCTAGACTCCCCCAAGACCAGACCCACATCAAAATGGATGCTTTGGATAGAGGCCAATTGTAGAGCGCCACTCGAGCCGAGTCCTTCACACAAGTGGATTTGGGTATAGATTGGGTATAATTTCAAAGTTTGCAGATGACACGAAACTTGGAAATGTAGTAACCAATGTGGAGGATAGTAACAGACTTCAGGAGAACATAGACAGACTGGTGAAATGGGCAGACACGTGGCAGATGAAATTTAACACAGAGAAGTGGGAAGTGATGCATTTTGTAGGAAGAATGAGGAGAGGCAATATAAACTAAATGGTACAATTTTAAAGGGGGTACAGGAACAGAGAGACCTGAAAGTGCACATACACAAATCTTTGAAGATGGCAGGACAAGTTGAGAAGGCTGTTAAAAAAGCATATGGGATCCTGGGCTTTAATAATAGAGGTATAGAGTATAAAAGGAAGTTATGCTAAACTTTCATAAAACACTGTTTATGCCCCAGCTGGATTATTGTGTTCAATTCTGGGCACCAAACTTTAGGAGGGATGTCAAGGCCTTAGAGAGGGTGCAGAAGAGATTTACTAGAATCGTGCCATGGATGAGGGACATCAATTATCTGGAGAAGCTGGGGTTGTTCTCCTTGGAACAGAGAAGGTTAAGGGGAAATTTGATAGAGGTGTTCAAAATCATAAACGGTTTTGATAGAGTAAACAAGGAGAAACTATTTCCAGTGGCAGAAGGGTTGGTAACCAGAGGACACAAATTTAAGGCGATGGGCAAAAGAACCAGAGGTGACATGAGGAAACTTTTTTTTAATGCAGCGAATTGTAATGATCTGGAATGTGCTGCCAGAAAGGGTGGGGGAAGCAGATTCAATAATAACTTTCAAAAGGGAATTAGATAAATACTTGAAGAGGAAAAATTTACAAGGCTATGGGGAAAGAGCATGGGAATGGGACTAATTGGATAGCTCTTTCAAAGAGCCAGCACAGGCAAGATGGGCCGAATGGCCTCCTCCTGTGCTTTACCTACTATGATGCTATGATACTAAATCCCTTCACATCTGCTGCCATGACGATGGCAATCAGAACACACTAAACAAGGGGTATATCCATGACCAGAAACCAGAAATCTTTCTAATTTGAGTGCAGGCAATTCTTGCAATGAACACCCTTCCCCCCGCCCCCCGACCATGAATTAAAAAAATATTAAAATAACTTGCATTGTTAACCCACAAGCCATAATGCAAACAGAAATGTCCCACGATGTAGTTTCATATTTACCCATTGAGTCGAACCAAAGAGATAACGACCTTTTGACTTTATTGTTTATTTGCTCTGTTAGTGTCTGTTTTATTAGGAATGAATATCATTTTTAATAGGAACTCTATGTGCATTCTGTACAATTTCCTGCATAGAATAGAAAGCATTTTCCTCATCTTCTGATATCAATAAAAGTTTCGAATCTACATACGTGATGTGGTCTTATCAGGACAAACAGGGAGGGTATGTGCCAGTTACTATATATGGATAACACATGGATTGTGGTAATGTTATCCTAGTCCTCTCGGTATGTTGCACTTTACAATCTATAACTTTCTCACCATTTTCCATTTGTTTTAGTTTCAGGCTTCATTAATTGATCTGGCTAGTGGCCTTTTGTGCATCTTTCCCTCACCTTGCTTCTCTATTGATGGCAGAACCTTAAGATGCCTTGCCCTACTCTCTGAAACTCCCCCCTCCCTAAACCCCTTTACCTCTCTCTGCCTTCATAAACCTTCTCAAATTCCATCTTTTTGGTCACCTCTCCCACCTCTCACACTAATGCTTTTTGTCTATTCCTTTGTTCATTTTATCCATATTTTTCTCTTTCCCCACCTCCCCACCACCACCCCCATCATAAAGCATCTTGGGACATTTTTCATATTAAAAGCATAAATGTATTGGTTGTTGATTTTACAATCAGTTGTGTTCTGCAGTGCGCTTTGGCAAATAGCGATGCTGAAATTTATTTGATCGAATAATACAGGTTATCATTATGCCTAAATCGTGCATTTTACACATTGAATAAGACAGTTTTCAATGTGCTGGAGCTATTAACATCATTTCCAGTATGAATTAACATTTTACTGCAAAATGAAAGCCTGTTATATGATGCCAATCTCAAGATTTGCAGCACTTTGCAGTGTGTTCCAAAGCACTATTATTCAGTATATTATATATGGAAACAGTGTAATTGTTACTGTGTGGGCACCAGACAGCAGGCTCCTGCGATTAAATTGTATGATTTGATGAACAGTGACATTGTCCTTTGTGATTTGAACAGCTTGGCAGAACTAGAGTTTTCTTATAGTCGGTTTTACAAAAGAGTACATTTCATTCTTGCCCTTCTGGCCTGGGTTTTCATAATTGGTGAGTAGACCTACCGGATCTGTCACATGTACGTGAATGTTGCATGTTATCCATTCCAAAGGTGGATGGGACTGACTGGGTGAACGTATACCAGTGTTATATAAATGAAAAGGGGAAGGAAAACAACAAAGAATCACTAAATTTCCCTGGTGGATTTTGTCTTCATGAGAGGAAAAGATTTCTTATGACTGATTTTGTTGCATAAGTATATGTAAAAGCAAGAAATCTATACTTGGTATGGTTGCAACAGAGATTTTGTATATCATAGGATGTGGTTAAAGGATTCCTGTCATGATCACTGGAGAGGGAAAACAGCAGGAACAGTTGCAATAACAGTTGTGCGATGCAGTGATGTATTTCATCGTGATGACTCGCCTCGGTGTAACATCAGCCAAAAGCACATTCATTTTCATTCAGAAAACTACATGCATATTTTGTGAAGTCACTGTACAGTATTATTGCATGGTGTTTGTGGTAGAGGAAATGGAGATATCTGGCATGATTGGTCATATAAGCACTTTTAAAGGTCAAAGCAATGTGGTTAAAATCATAGAATTATAGAAAGGTTACAGCACGGAAGGGAGGCCATTCAGCCCATCGAGTCCGCACCGGCTCTATGCAAGAGCAATCCAGCTAGTCCCACTCCCCCGCCCCATCCCCGTAGCCCTGCAAATTTTTTCTTTTCACGTGCTTATCCAGTTCCCTTTTGAAGGTCATGATTGAATCTGCCTCCACCACCCCCTCAGGCAGTGCATCCCAGATCCTAACCACTCGCTGTGTTTAAAAAAAAGTTTTTCCTCATGTCACCTTTGGTTCTTTTGCCAATCACCTTAAATCTATGTCCTCTGGTTCTTGACCCATCCGCCAATGGGAACAGTTTCTTTCCATCTACTCTGTCTAGACCCTTCATGATTTTGAATACCTCCATCAAATCTCCTCGCAACCTTCTCTGTTGTAAGGAGAACAACCCCAGCTTCTCCAGTCTATCCACGTAATTAAAGTCCCTCATCCCTGGAATCATTCTAGTAAATCTCTTCTGCACTCTCTCGAAGGCCTTCACATCTTTCCTGAAGTCCGGTGCCCAGAACTGGACACAATACTCCAGTTGTGGCCGAACCAATGTTTTACAAAGGTTCGTCATGACTTCCATACTTTTGTACTCTATGCCTCTATTTATAAAACCCTGGATCCCATATGCTTTTTTAACTGCTTTTTTAACCTGCCCTGCCACCTTCAACAATTTGTGCACATATACCCCCAGATCTCTCTGTTCCTGTAACCCTTTTAGAATTGTGTCCTATAGTTTATATTGCTTCTCCTTGTTCTTCCTACCCAAATGTATCACTTCGCATTTTTCTACATTAAATTTCGTCTGCCACATGTCCGCCCATGCCACCAGCCTGTCTATATGCTCTTGAAGTCTATCACTATCCTCCTCACTGTTTACTGCCCTTCCAAGCTTTGTGTCATCTGCAAATTTTGAAATTGTGCCCTGTACACCATAGCCCAAGTCATTAATATATATCAAGAAAAGCAGTGGTCCCAGCACTGACCCCTGGGGAACACCACTGTACACCTCTCTCCAGTCCGAAAAACAACTGTTCACCACAACTCTCTCTTTCCTGTCCCTTAGCCAATTCTGTATCCATTTTGCTACTGCCCCCTTTATTCCATGGGCTGCAATCTTGATGATAAGCCTACCATGCGGCACTTTATCAAATGTCTTTTGAAAGTCCATATACGCCACATCAACTGCATTGCTCTCATCTACCCTCTCTGTTACCTCATCAAAAAACTCCATCAGGTTAGTTAAACACAATTTGCCTTTAACAAATCCGTGCTGGCTTTCCCTAATCAATCCACACTCGATCAAGTGACTGTTAATTCCGACCCGGATTATTGTTTCTAAAAGTTTCCCCGCCACCGAGGTTAAACTGACTGGCCTGTAGTTGCTGGGTTTACCCCTACACCCTTTTTTGAACAAGGGTGTAACATTTGCAATTCTCCAGTCCTCTGGCACCACCCCCGTATCTACGGATGATTGGAAGATTATGGCCTGTACCTCCGCAATTTCCACCCTTACTTCCCTCAGCATCTTATAAGATATGTGAGATTGTTAATTTGCTCGGGTATTGAAGTCAATGGAAAAGAAAATCAGGTGTGTAAAACGGGTTGCCGATTCGATACTGCCCATTTTGCACTACTGCCCGAGACCAATGTATCCCCTCTCAGAGACCTCCCTACGTGGACGGGTGGTGATGAAGGAATGGATCGTCACACTATGGCACAGCTTGGGATTGGGGCCTTCTGTTGTCTCATTTCCACTATTGTTCTGCATTTTCTCACTTTGTTGTAAAAGACAAGGCCATGTTAAATGAGTGGATTCTTCTGGGTGGAACATCACATATACAGAGCTTTATTCAGATCTGGACTAAATGAAAAGAAAAAACTGTACTGGGTAGGTTATCTGAAAGATAAACTCAATAATACCACACTTGCCAACCCACTAGCCCCAGGACTGAATGCTTTATATTGTCCAGTGTCTCTTGCTGGTTCATTTTTATAGTCAAGAGTCGCTCACATGAGTTGTAAGTATTTTTTAAACCATACACTATCATTTTTTGTTCTTGAAAATAACTCATTAATATAATCATCAGGTGTGTCTGTATCTCTGTGTTTGTACATCAGCTGTTAATATGATGTTCAAACAGATCATCGCAGTTACTCTGAGGTAGATTTCCTGATCCTATTGAGATTCAGTCCAGAATGGCTAGCCAGAAGTGCAGTTTGCTGATTGTACACAATTTTTCACAGTCAGCTGATTTGCAAATTTATCTGTAGATCCCTGTTCAGATTTGGCCTTGCTCATGGAACTAGCCTACTGGAGGACTGTAAAATTACACTTCAAGTGAAATTTAATGGAGCATGGCATCTTAAAAGGAGGTGAGTGAAATGGGGGAAGGGGCAAACATTCTTAATAGCCTTTGAGAAGTCTCAAAATGCATTTCAACCCATTGGCAGCTTTTGCCAAGGCTGAAGGATAACGAGGAAATAAGCACCAGAAAAAAATGATGCAAAAAGAAGCCCAATGTGGAAGCACAAAATTGAGCCTGTAGGCAAGTAATGTAGCAGACCACCGTCCGACCCCCTGTTTTGTGGCTGATGAAGTGGATGTTATGCATGAGGGAGGTCAATGCGAGAAAGATGCCACTTTTAGCACTCCACCGCACTCTTTCCATAGGACAGCACTGGAATATGAGGTACAAAGAGTAAGTGCTGAAGTGAACTTAATGGCCACTGGCAGAGCTTGTTACAGTCCAAATTACAACTTTGCCATTGCCCATCCTTGATGAATCAGAGTCAATGCACAGGATTCCTGGGGCAATTCTAGGTAAGTGCGCCTCTACCTGTGTTTACAGATGGGTTGGTAACAGCAGTCCTCCTATAGTGCAAATTCAGCTGCCTGGTATTCCTCTGTTGCACCTCCTCCTCTTCTTCCCAATAGCATAATACAGATGGATTCCAATAGGGATCCCAATTTGTCAATGCTAAACTAAAAAATGAAAGGGCCAAAAAACTTGGATGCAAACCATCTTCTGTTGGACAAAAAAGGGAAATAAAATAAATAAAAACAGCAGAAAAAATAAACAAATGGAAAGCATACATTAAACTTGTAGGCTTACTGTAAATAACTTCACATTCAAGGAACAGTTTTTTTTATATGGTACAGTAGCATAGTGGTTATGTTACTGGACTAGTAATCCAGAGGCCTGGACTAATAATCCGGAGACACGAGTTCCAATCCGACCAGCTGGAGAATTTAAATTCAGTTAATTAAATAAAATAACTAAATTAAATCTGGAATAAAAAGTTAGTATCAGTAATGGTGACCATGAAACTACTGGATTGTCGTAAAAACCCATCTGGTTCACGAATATCCTTTAGGGAAGGAAACCTGCCGTCCTTACCCGGTCTGGCCTATATGTGACTCCAGACCCACAACAATGAGGTTGATTCTTAAATGCCCTCTGAAATGGCCTACCAAGCCACTCAATTGCACAATCCTGCTGCAAAAAGACATAACCACATGGACTGCAGCAGTTCAAGAAGGCGGCTCACCACCACCTTCTGAAGGGCAATTAGGGATGGGCAAAATTCAGCGAAATAGAAATATAATTAGGACTGATTTCCCTGGGCTTCAAGGGCTTGGGAACTGCTTATGACCCCAGCACCACAGGTTTTATGCCCCTAGTTTAAGGTATATAAGGTAATGAGCTATTGCTTAACAGCATGCACATATTAATTATGCAACTGGACCATTGCAATGGACATAAAATGAACAAGAGTGGAGAACTAATTAGAGGAAAGGTGGTGAGACAGTTGTTTTTAATTTGCTGATTATTAGTTAAAGAATATAACCTCATCCTGAATTTAAGTGTTAGCTTTCAGACAGTCTATGTCCACCAGAAATGATAAATTTCCTAGTTTGGGACATGGCTCAACTCTCCTTCAACGAAACAATCCTGAAATGTTCTCTTATATAGACTAAGTCTTTTAAATGTCTCTCTGTCAGATTGCTGGCGAGGAATTCTGCTAAGTGGCACAGGCACAATGGGCTAAATGGCGTCCTCCTGTGCTGTACCTACTATGATACAATGAAGTGTACACTTTATCAGATCAACGTGGCCCCAAAGTGATCTGATTACATTTTGGTGAGTTTAAGTCAGTAATGTATTAGCTAAATATAAATGCTTACCTGCCACAGCGTGTTGCAGAGAGAAGGAAACCACAACTTTAGATGACTGCATGCCACCCACCAGTTCCTGGCCAAGTGGCCAATCTCTTCCTATGCTTTTATCAGTATCATTCGGTAATCAGTTACGAGGCAGTGTGGAAAGCATTGATTCGTTGTTCAGGGTGCCTGATTGTGCTTCCCTCCTTCACTGTGAGGTAGTGCCCAGTTTTTGCCCCCACCAATAGCTTGGCCAAGATAGTGAATGTGCCATGGTGGAAAATTACTAACACAAGCTTGTGTCCTGCTATTTTGAGGCACAGAAGTTTGAGACACCAATGCACTATGCAAACCCACCACCACACTACTTAATGCAATTGAGATTATTGGATTATTCAAATTCTTTACGCAAATGGAAGCTGCCCATTTTATTGTGCAAAATGGTGGGTGAGGCAGGGTTGTCTACAAATAGTTGGGGGGTTCTCTTTGGTTGGAGGGAAGAGGGAGAAGGCTTGATTAAAATGTTAATAGATAAAGCATTTCTCAGACAATAAGTGATTTGTAATTAGTTTAATGTTTTAAAAATAAAAACTGTCATGACCGAGAAACTGGCAATTACACTGTGTCTAACAAGGTGAGAAGACGGTTAATGTTTTGTTTGCTGACTGCCGAAAGAGATTGCTAGAACTTCTAAGGAAAAATATCCTTATAACTTTTTTTGTTCATCTTTGCCATTTTACACATGTGGGATGTACGGACCTCCATAAGCAACACTGATACACGTACTATAAAAATCTGCTGAGGGTCCCCATCAATGGTACAATTGCGGTGAAGTAGAGCCACTGCCTACCCTTGTTGCTGCCATAGACCTTGTCCCAAACCCTGGTCATTAACATGCTCGGGGTGGGCTGCTGGTCTGTGTAAGGGTGCATCAGCGGTGCCTGCCCCATTGGAGACACGGAAAGTCGGAGCAACACCATGCCATTGTGATGTAGGACAGGGGGCCCAAGAAGGCCTTCCCTAGACACAGAGTTGCCCAACTCAGCAGCTCCCAAAACAGCTGCTGGACTGATTTTGGTAGGTCATCAACTCCCACCAAAATTGATTATATGCTCCCCTCTGGCATTTTGGAGCCTTTACGAGGCCCATAATGAAAGGGGCAAGTTCTATGGGGCCTACCAGAAGATGGATTACACAGAACTTCCCACGGAAGCCGGGCACTTCCTTGATGTAGGTTAAACGAGTTTCCCCCTACCGGATTAAAAGGAGCAGAATCCTGGTGTAATCAGAATGGAAATCAAGCTTTCTGCCCTCTTCAGGCTCTGGCCCTAGGAATTTTGGGGCCTGTTTCTTCATGGGAGTTTTTCAGGAGAAACTGGAAGAATTACAAACTCTTTAATCAGTTAACTCAGTTATATGCAGTGTATCTTTCCTATGTTTTTGCTCCTGTAGATCATTTTATTTCTAAATTAATGTGCACAGTAGTTTAGCCTTTACCAAGTATTCTAGAGGTGTGATGTTTTACACCATTTAAAATGATGGGAGATGTGGTGGGCATCCTATGTATTGCTCCAGCAAATGACTGACTTTGATCTGGATTAATTATTTTACCCATGCTGTGCTGACCTGAATGCATTAGAGAATAAAGAACTAGGTTGCAGTTTCTAGGAGATCTGGTCTGCTTATAGAAATGATTGTTGAGTTGTTTACATGATAAAACAGTCTTTTAGGAAAAGCCTGAACTTTTTTTTTATTCGTTCATGGGATGTGGGTGTCGCTGGCGAGGTCAGCATTTATTGCCCATCTCTAATTGCCCTTGAGAAGGTGGTGGTGAGCCGCCTTCAGTCCGTATGGTGAAGGTTCTCCCACAGTGCTGTTAGGAAGGAAGTTCCAGGATTTTGACCCAGCGACGATGAAGGAACAGCGATATATTTCCAAGTCGGGATGGTGTGTGACTTGGAGGGGAACGTGCAGGTAGTGTTGTTCCCACGTGCCTGCTGCTCTTGTCCCTCTAGGTGGTAGAGGTCGTGGGTTTGGGAGGTGCTGTCGAAGAAGCCTTGGCGAGTTGCTGCAGTGCATCCTGTGAATGGTACACACTGCAGCCACAGTGCGCCGGTGGGTGAAGGGAATGAAAGTTTAGGGTAGTGGATGGGGTACCAATCAAGCAGGCTGCTTTGTCCTGGATGGTGTCGAGCCTCTTGAGTGTTGTTGGAGCTGCACTCATCCAGGCAAGTGGAGAGTATTCCATCACACTCCTGACTTGTGCCTTGTAGATGGTGGAAAGGCTTTGGGGAGTCAGGAGGTGTGATTATATGCTGTAACAATAATCATTGTGCTCAATTGATGAGCATTTGCAAAATTATTTGTATGAGTAAAGGTTTTTTTTTAATGCCAGCACTACAATAAATCAAGCAAGAACCGGTAACAAATTGACACAGGCACAAATATAAGCATACAGATAAATTAAACAGGTTTTTATGGATGTGGTAATATGTTGCGCATTCCATTCAAAAGTCCTGTCAGTGTTTCCAATGGAAAATCTCATGTCCACATAGCTGTAACCCATGACTATGATGCCACCAAGTGACACTGTAATATGGAATTCAAAGTGATGACATACCTCGCCTACCACTTCATGGGGTGCTTGTATCTATCTTTTCCCACAGATCACTCAAAATGATTCTGTAAATAAAATCACTGACTTTCTTTTTATCATAACTGGAATTTCTAATGAAGTTCAAAAATTTAAAAAATCATATATTCACAATATCATGATTAAATGTATTGTCATTGAATTGTCTTTAAATGCCTTGATTAAAGTTTTTACTTGAAGCTCTCAGCCTCTCCCAAAAGCCTGTGATTGGATTTGATAGTTTCTTGCCTGATGTAGATTATGCAGTCTGAGCATATGCAGTGCACCTAATTTCCCAGGATGGATCAGTACCATTTATTCAGCTGAAATATTTTTCTTTAGCTTCTAGCAGTTTCTGCTCAGCTGTTTGTCAAAAATAATTTGAAGAAAACCTAGAGAACACATTTTAAATGTTAGAAATTTGCACTAGCTTTTCTCTTGGGTTCAGCTCCAGCGGGCACTCATGTGAGTGTGGACCCTGGATTCCTTACAGTCAGGAGTTTACCTTTGCTGCCCAATATCCAGTCATACAATAGTGTGAGCCATAAGGCCGTAACAGGCCCACATGGCAGATTGGTCAAAAAAGTAAAAGCCCAACGAGAGGAGGGGTAGTTCTGGACATAGTTTTAGGGAATGAAGCTGGGCAGGTGGAAGGAGTATCAGTGGAAGAGCATTTTGTTGGTACTGATCATAATTCAGTTAGATTTAGCATAGTTATGGAAAAGGACAAAGATAGAACAGGAATAAAATTGGGGAAAGGCCAATTTTACTAAGCTGAGATGTGATTTAGCAAAAGAGGACCAGAAACAGCTACTTGAAGGTAAATTAGTGTCAGAGCAGTGGGAGGCATTCAAGGGAGAGATAGTGAGGGTTCAGAACAAACATGTTCCCACAAAGAAAAAGGGTGGGATTCCCAAATCTAGAGCCCCCTGCATGACAGGGTAAAGATAAGGCAAAGAGGGAAGCTTATGTCAGACACCGAGAGCTCAATACTTCAGAAAGTCTAGAGGAGTATAGAAAGTGGAGGAGTGAAATTAAAAAGGAAATTAGGAAAGCAAAGAGAAGGCATGAAAAAATACTGGCA
Organism: Heptranchias perlo; assembly: GCF_035084215.1. Lineage (NCBI taxonomy): Eukaryota > Metazoa > Chordata > Chondrichthyes > Hexanchiformes > Hexanchidae > Heptranchias > Heptranchias perlo. The sequence goes on from NC_090333.1 coordinate 53,466,543, forward strand.
AGTAAAATCAAGTAAAACCCAAAGATATTTTATAAATACATAAAAAGCAAGAGAATAACTAAGGAAAGAGTAGAGCCTATTAGAAACCAAAAAGGTAACCTATATGTGGAGGCGGAAAATGTTGGTATAGTTCTTAATGAATACTTTGCGTCCATCTTCACAAAAGAAGGGGATGATGCAGAAATTGTAGTTAAGGAGGAGGAGTGTGAAATATTGGATGGGATAAACATAGTGAGAGAGGAAGTATTGAGGGGTTTAGCACCTTTGAAAGTAGATAAATCGCCAGGCCTGGATCCCAGGCTGTTAAGAGAAGCAAGGGAGGAAATAATGGAGGCTCTGACCATCATTTTCTAATCCTCACTGGCTACAGATGTGGTGTAGGAGGATTGGAGGACTGACAACATTGTACCGTTGCTAAAAAGGGAGAAAGGGATAGACCAAGTAATTATAGGCCAGTCAGTCTAACTTCGGCGGTGGGCAAATTATTGGAATCAATTTTGAGCATAAATCATCACTTCGAAAGGCACGGGTTAATCAAGGACAGTCAACATGGATTTGTTAAGGGTAGGTAATGTCTGACTAACTTGATTGAATTTTTTGAGGAGGTAATAAGGAGGGTTGATGAGGGTAGTGAATTTGATGTAGTGTACATGAATTTTAGCGAGGCTTTTGACAAGGTCCCACATGGCAGACTGATCAAAAAAGTAAAAGCCCATGGGATCTAAGGGAAAGTGGCAAGTTAGATCCAAAATTGGCTCAGTGGCAGGAAGCAAAGGGTAATGGTTGATGGGTGTTTTTGTGACTGGAAAGCTGTTTCCAGTGGGGTTCCGCAGGGCTCACCTTGGAGAGCATGTCCACAGATCCCTGAAGGTTGTTGGACAGGTAGATAAGGTGGTTAAGAAGGGATATGGGATACTTTCCTTTAGTAGCCGAGGCATAGAATATAAGAGCAGAGAGGTTATGCTAGAACTGTATAAAACACTAATTAGGCCACAGCTAGAGTACTGTGTACAGTTCTGGTCACCACGTTACAGGAAAGATGTGATTGCACTAGACAGGGTACAGAGGAGATTTTCAAGAATGTTGCCAGGACTGGAGAATTTTAGCTATGAGAAAAGATTGGATAGGATGGGGTTGTTTTCTTTGGAACAAAGGAGGCTGAGGGGAGATTTAATTGACGTATATAAAATTATGAGGGGCCTAGATAGAGTGGATGGGGAGGACCTATTTTCCTTAGCGGAGATGTCAGTGACCAGGGGGCATAGATTTAAAGTAATTGGTAGAAGGATTAGAGGGGAGCTGAGGAGAAACTTTTTCACCCAGAGGGTAATGGGGGTCTGGAACTCATGCTTGAAAGGATGGTAGAGGCAGAAACCCTCAACTCATTTTAAAAAGTACTTGGATGTGCACTTGAAGTGCTGTAACCTACAAGGCTACGGACCAAGTGCTGGAAAGTGGGACTAAGCTGTATAGCTCTTTCTTCGGCCGGCACGAACAAGATGGGCCGAATGGCCTTCATCTGTGTCATAACTTTCTATGATTCTATGAACAGTAATACTCCTTGTTGCGTGTACTGAATATTGTAATCTCATACATTCCCCATGTATGTTTCTCCTATCTTTCAGTCGGTGGACCGATGAGCACTCTAGTGAGACAACAAATCTGGTTTATTAACACGATATGTATGATTGAACAGATTATTATTTTCCTAGCAAGGTTTACCTATTTTCTATCACTCCTTATAATATCAAAAATAATAAATTATGCAAATTTAGCCCTTGATATGGGTCTAACTTCACTTTACAAATCATAAATGATGAATGGACTGGCACTACATTGGAATATAGGAACAGGAGTAGGCCATTCAGCCCCTCGAGCCTGTTCCGCCATTCAGTGAGATCATGGCTAATCTGTGATCTAACTCCATATACCTGCCTTGGCTCCATATCCCTTAATACCTTTGGCTAGCAAAAATCTATCAATCTCAGATTTAAAATTATTAATTGAGCTGGTCGTCTTTTTGTGACTGGAAGGCTGTTTCAAGTGGGGTTCCGCAGGGCTCACTACTAGGTCCTTGATTTTTGTGGTATTTATCAATCATTTAGACTTAAACATAGGGGGCATGATTAAGAAGTTTGCAGATGATACAAAAGTTGGCCATGTGGTTGATGATGAGGAGGAAAGCTGTAGACTACAGCAAGATACCAATGGACTGGTCAGGTGGGCAGAAAAGTGGCAAATGGAATTCAAACTGGAGAAGAGTGAGGTAATGCATTTGGGAGGGCAAACAAGGCAAGGGAATACACAATAAATGGGAGGATACTGAGAGGTGTAGAGGAACAGAGAACAGATGGAGCTTGGAGTGGTAGAGGCAGAAACCCTCATCCCATTTAAGAAGTACTTGGATATGCACTTGAAGTGCCGTAACCTACAAGGCTACGGACCAGGGGCTGGATAGCTCTTTTTCGGGTGACACAGTCACGATGGGCCAAATGGCCTCCTCCGGTGCCGTAAATTTCTATGATTCTATGGGCATGATTTTAGCCGGGGCCGGGAGGTGGGGGGTGGGGGGGGGGGGGGGTGGAATTCCTGCCAGGAAACCCGGAAGTGACCAGCTAAGTGTCGGAGATCGTGGGGGGAGATTGGATATCGTGGGGATGGGGCGTTGCTGCAGGTAGGCTTGTTGCTGTGCTATGATGGCACTTACCTGCAGTTTCGGGCCTTCTAGCCTCCTTTCATGTGGCGTGAAGTAGAAGGCCCGGGAATCCCGTCCCCCAGAGGTTAAAATCAAAAAGCTTTGAAAATGGAGGCCAGTAGCCTTTTGATGTCCGACCAGCCTCCTGAGAGCAGGTTAGTTTCCCGCCCCTGTGAAAACCGGAAATGGGCGGGTTTTAGATTTTTGCAATTGTTACTGTCCCCCGCCCCTAAACTACATGTTTCTCCAGGCTAAAATCATGTCCAATGATTCTAGCATCTCCTATTTTTTGTGGGAGAGAGTTCCACATTTCCACCACCCTTTGTGTGAAGAAGTATTTCCTAACTTCTCTCCTGAATGGCCTGGCTCTGGTTTTAAGGTTATGTCCCCTTGTCCTAGACTCTCCCACCAGTGGAGACAATTTCTCTCTCTACCTTATCAATTCCTTCAAAATCCAAAAAACTTCAAACAAATCACCCCTTAATCTTTTATATTCCAGGGAATACAAGCCTAGTTTATTTAATCTCTCCTCATAATTTAACCCTTGGAGCCCTGGTAACATTCTGGTGAATCTGCTCTGCACTCTTTCCAAGGTCAGTATATCCTTTCCAAGGTGTGATGCCCAGAACTGTACACAGTTCTCCAGGCATGGTCTAACCAAGGTTTTGTATAGCTGTAGCAAAACTTCCTCCCCTTTCTATTCCAGCCCTCTAAATATAAAGGCTAACATTCCATTAATCTTTCTGATTATTTTTTGTACCTGACCACTACATTTTAGTGATCTGTGTACATGAACCCTTAACTCTCTTTGGACCTCCACTATTCCTAGCTTTTCACCATTTAAAAAATACTTGGATCTATCCTTTTTTGGTTGAAAATGAATGACCTCACATTTACCTGCGTTGAAATCCATCTGCCATAGTTTTCCCCACTCACTTAAAATTATAAAGGGACATTGATAGATTATGCTCCTGTTCACAATACTTACGATGCCACCAATCTCTGTTTCATCAGCAAACTTGGATATATGGTTCTCTATTGTGTTATCTAAATCTTTGATAAATATAGTGAATAGTTAAGACGCTATCACAGATCCTTGAGTGACACCATTAGTCATTTCCTTCCAATTCAAGTACATATCCATTATCCCGACTCTCTTGTCTTCTACCGCCTAACCAGTCTCCTAACCAGTTCAATAATTTGCCTTCAATTCCATGAGCTTTAATTTTAGCTAACAGTCTTTTATGTGGAACCTTATCGAATGCCTTCTGGAAGTCCATATAAATATACATTTCGTCTACCACTTTAGTTACTTCCTCAAAATGTTCAATTAGGTTTGTCAGACATGACCTACCCTTTACAAATCCATGTTGGCTTTTTCTAATCAGCTGAAATTTCTCTTAAGTGCTTAGTCACACTGTTCTTAATTATAGATTTCAATCATTTCCCCACTACAGACGTTAGACTAACAGGTCAATAATTTCCTGGTTTCTCTCTCTCACCTTTCTTAGATAATGGAATTACATTTGCAACTTTTCAATCTAAACGGATAATTCCTGAATCAAGAGAGCTTTGGAAGATTATGGCTAAAGCCTCTGCAATTTCCTTACCTACTTCCTTTAATACTCTGGGATAGAAACCATCAGGTCCTGGGGATTTGTCAGTCTTTAGTGTCATTACTTTTTCTAATACTGTTTTCTTGCTTACGTTAACTTTAGTGAGTTCCAGTTCTTGATTCATTATTAATTTCTCTGGAATGTCAGGTATATTATCCTCTTCCTCTACTGTGAAGACTGACACAAAATAATTATTCAACAAATGTGCCGTTTCCTTATTTTGATTTTCCTAACTTTAGGAAAAGAGAGTTCTCTGCTTCCTTGACTGTTTCAAATTCAAACTTACTGCAGAAAGTATTTTCCAGAGAGACGTGGATAGCCACAATCTTCCCATCCTCCTTAGATATTGGGATGGTGTCAGAGGACTGGAGGATTGCAAATGTTACACTCCTGTTCAAAAAAGGGGAGAGGGATAAACCCAGCAATTACCGGCCAGAGTAAAGGAGAAACTGTTTCCAGTGGCAGAAGTGTCGGTAACCAGAGAACATAGATTTAAGTTGATCGGCAAAAGAGTCAGAGGCGACATGAGGAAACGTTTTTTTAAGCAGCAAGTTGTAATGGTCTGGAATGCACTGCCTGAAAGGGTGGTGGAAGCAGATTCAATAGTAACTTTCAAAAGGGAATTAGATAAATACTTGAAGAGAAAAAATTTACAGGACTATGGGGAAAGAGCAAGGGAATGCGACTAATTGGATAGCTCCTTCAAAGAGCCGGCAGAGGCATGATGGGCCGAATGACCTCCTCCTGTGCTGTACCTACTATGATACTATGACAACATTTGTCTCTAACCCTTCCCCATCTCAGGGTGTCAAGCTGCCAAGGAGCAGAAGAAGACTGTGAATGAAGCAACAAGAAGAGTCAGGGAGAAAGAATAAGAACACAAGAGACGGAGAGAGAAAGCATAACATGAAGACAAGGTAAGAGAGAGACGATATTCTCCAACTTACCACACACAACACGACGGGAGATCAACCAGTGTGTGTGTGGATCCCCCATACCAAGGCGGATGAGGAGTCCAGACCCAGTGTCGTCTTCTTTAGAGGTGAGGTTAGAGCGTGGAGGATAATTGGATCAGAGCGTGCAGATTTAACTTGATCCTCATTTTAAAGCCATACATTCTGTCTTTACTTTCATACCTCCATATAATTTACACACACACACACACACACACACACTCTCTCTCTTTCATAACTTGAACAGGATTATAGCGTTCAATGACTTGTTTTTTTTGTGTGTCCATGGAAGATTGCATTGGGGTTAATATGCTTTTGGCTCATGCCTATGTGGCTCCAGCTAAACATTCCAAAGATACGATTGCACTGGGTAACAAACTAATGCTTTCAAGGTTTCATTATTTCTGATGGAGCTGACACAACACAAATGAAACTATATTTACCTAGTTAATGGTTTAGTCCAACACCACCTGGGCCGAAGGGCCTCTATCCGTGCTGTATGACCTACCTACCCACCTCTCGGGCCATGACTCATCTCAGTAACCAAATTGAACGTGGGTGTGTGTGTAGCTGAATAAAGCTAGTCGCACAATTGCACCTTGAGATTTGGAGCAGCACTGCACGTGCACAGATTTGGATGCCTGTGTATATCCAGCAGTGCTCGAGTTTCAGAGAAAACGAGAGTGCCAGATGTGCTCATATCTTTAGAATGAGGCAGGCAGCATTATTTAATGCCCCTTCACCTCTGTAAAGTTGCTAACCCTCCTCGATTCGGCCTGGACTCTCCAGGATTGATATAACGGACACTGCTATGAGCAACTCGGGAGATTTTCCAATAATCCGCCCACTGCTCTCCAGGAGGGGTCACTTAAAATGACTGCTATGTCTACTCACAGAGCTATTCTACAGCTACAGAATGAAAAACTAACTTTATTTATTCCTGGCTGACATTATGTTCACTGTCCTTTGCTGACAGTGTTTGGTTGTGCTCTATCTTTAAAAGTGGACAAATGTTTGCCCTGTTTTATCTATACTGGTGCACAGTTCTGTTGGAATAGGAAGAAAACTAATGAATTCAGTGTTGTTTTAGCTCCAAAATAAGTTTTAAGAGCAATAATTTATTTAGTTGATGTGAAGAATATTGTAAGTGCCCTCTTGCTTTACATTGTATATTCTAATTTATTTTACAAAGTTGTAGCATTTTCCCCTTTCCATGCAGCAAAATGCTTTGCTTATGTAGGGAATTCCAACAGCCTGGTTAACCGAGACTAGAGGGGGCGAGTCTCGGTGTAACAAATAAGATATCCCTGGTACATAATGGTGCAAGCACCAGTCTGTAAAGAAAGTGCTGACACTCCCGCACTCTTCCTGTTTGTAATGCTCCAGTCTATCGACTTCATACGGCTGGAGAATGAAATGTCACTGAACAGTGATAATGTCAAGATGCTCTTTCTCTTCTTGATAACCTACGTTGAATAATTCAAATGCCATGCCTACATTGCATTGCTTGTTTACACATTTATTTTTAAAAATCGGATGTTAGCAGTGCTATCTCTGTGGAAAAGCTTGAATTTACATGTAAGCCACCCCAAATCGCCAAAGGGCCTGATGCATTCTATTCTATCAAAACACCCCTTACATCGCATGTAATTGCTTCTGATATTTGTGTAATGCAAATCAAGGAACTACGAGTTTCCCATATGCAGTAAAAGCTTCCTATGGACTGCTAGCTTTGTTATTTCAAACTCTTGAGGGTTACATGAAGCAATGTGTGATTTCAAATATATACGTTTGAAAATCAGAGTGTATTATATCTGGAGGAAGTGAATAATGCAGCCCAGAGCCACACTTTTTGCACCATTAGTACAGGAAGATTTAATATACTTCATATACATATATATATATATATAGATGATTACTGTCACATCTGTATTCAAACTGGAGAAGTAAAGACAAATTATGCACCAGAAATGTTTGGACTCCTTCCAGACTTGTACAGAGACATTGGGCATGATTTTAGCTCGGAGCTGGGAACCCAACTTGTTGGTAGATATTCGCGTGGGGAACCCGGAAGCCAAACGAGTGTGTTGCATTCCGTGATCACAACTCAATTGAAGGTAAGTATTTGAGCTTCTGGGTTTCCCATGTGGCAGGAAGCCAGATTGACAGGATGGCTGCCTGTCCGGAGTGAGATTAGAAAACATTTCTACACAAAAAGGGTGATACTAGCTCAATTGCTAAATTTAAATCTGAGATAGTTAGCTTTTTGGCAACCAAAAGTATTAAAGGGATATGGGCCAAAGGCAGGTACATGGAGCTAGATCACAGATCAGCCATGATCTTATCAAATGGCGGAGCAGGCACAAGGGGCTGAATGGCCTACTCCTGTTCCTATGTTCTTATGTTCCTATGAATCAGAGAGGGGGGAGGGAGGTGAGGGGACGTGGATGACATCAGGTGGGTCTTGGAGAAGATCGGCGGGGGGGGGGGGGCGGGTGTCGAGTATTGGTGGGGGGGGGGGCGGTGGTCAGCCGATCGCGGGGGTCCAATCATGCCAGGTGAGCTTGTTGGGCCTGGATGAAGCACGCCTGCTCCTCCTGGCCCACAGCAGTGCAATAATGACACTCACCTCAAGAATCCGGCCCTTCTCGCCTTGTGTTAATCAGAAGCGATGGGAAACCCAAACAGATAAGGCTAAATTTGTTTGACATTTCTAATATCCAAAAAACTAAGTGCCTCAACTATCGTAATGAGGTACATTGACCCTTTATGTATCGGCCTGTTGGCTTTAAGTGGGAATGGGACTTGCAGGTCCCTGTTGCGTGCGTGCATCTAAACATGCCTGGTTTAAATCCGAAAGTGGGCACATTGGAGCCAGGATGCAGTCTTGCTTCAAAAATCAACTATTTTTACTGTCCACCCGCCCTCAACCCACCCGTTCTTGGGGGTTAAAATTATCCCCATTGTTGTAAAATTGACAAGCCTGAAGTGAGACTAGAAATTGGAAGAAACTCTCCCCCTACAGAATATTAGCTACATGGAATAAATTTACAGTAAAAGCAATCAATGCAGTGCCCATTATAATGATGAATATCTGGTTGAGTGTGATTGATTTTGTCCTATGGATAAATATGGATGTGTTTGACACTGGACATCAGGAAAGGGTATTCAATGACCTTCTGAAGGTGCAAGAATCAAGATGTCAATTGTGACTTGTACCCTTATCTTAATACTGTATATTTTATATCCTTGCCTCGGCCTCCTTGTTCTTTCCAAGCCTGGCCTGGTCCCAGCACACTGTTTAAAGGGGACATATTTAATTATAGGTTCAAATTGGCTTAAACCTTGTCAATGGTAAGATTTCTGACTTAATTAGAGAGCCACATTGTGAGGGCAGCATGACTAAAATATTAGAAGTGTGATTTGTCTATTGTGCATTATTCAAAATCCAATGTTTTGATATATATTAATGACCTGGACTTTGGTATACAGGGCATAATTTCAAAGTTTGTAGATGACATGAAACTCAAACGTAGTAAACAATGAGGAGGATAGTAACAGACTTCAGGAGAACATAGACTGGTGAAATGGGTAGACACATGGCAGATGAAATTTAACGCAGAGAAGTTTGAAGTGATGCATTTTGGTAGGAAGAATGAGGAGAGGCAATATAAACTGAAAGATGCAAGGGGGTGCAGGAACAGAGAGACCCTGGGGGTCTATGTACACAAATCTCTGAAGATGGCAGGACAAGTTGAGAAGGCTGTTAAAAGGGCATATGGGATCCTTGACTTCATAAATAGAGGCATAGAGTACAAAAGCAAGGAAGTTATCCTAAACTTCTATAAAACACTGCTTAGGCCCCAGCTGGAGCATTGTGTTTAATTCTGAGCACCACACTTTAGGAAGGATGTCAAGGCCTTAAAGAGGGTTCACGAGAGATTTACTAGAATGGTGCCAGGGATCAGGGACTTCAGTTATGTGGAGGGACTGGAGAAGCTGGGGTTATTTTCCCTAGAGCAGAGAAGGTTAAGAGGAGATTTGATAGAGGTGTTCAAAATCATGAACAGTTTTGATAGAGTAAATAAGGAGAAACTGTTTCCAGTGGCAGAAGGATCGATAACCAGAGGACACAGATTTAAGGTGATCGGCAAAAGAACCAGAGGTGACATGAGGAAAAAAATGTTTACACTGCGAGTTGTTATGATCTGGAAAGAAAGGGTGGTGGAAGCAGATTCAAGAGTATCTTTTAAAGGAAATTGGGTAAATACTTGAAGAGAAAAATTTACAAGGCTATGGGGAAAGAGCAGGGGAGTGGGACTAATTGGATAGCTCTTTCAAAGAGCCGGCACGGGCACAATGGGCTGAACGGCACCTTCAGTGCTGTTTCATTCTACGATTCTATGTTTGATTTTTTTAAAAAACATTTGTTCCTTTTAATTCGTAACTAAACAAAGTCCACAGTTATACTGAACTAATATTAGGCTGTAACAATAATTATAACAGAAAGAAAGTGAGGAAAAGAGGGAATCTGCAAAATAAACATTAAGACAGAGAGGAGACAAAGAATTAGAAGGAAACCAGCAGTGAGACAGTTATGTGAAGGGACACACAGGCCCACAAAATTCATGATGTTTAAAACAGATTCAAGATGCAATTGGGTGGGCAGAGTGGATTTTGAGGTGGGACCTGGTTACAGTGGGCCTCCACTCTGTTTGGGCAGCACCAGAATTTCCTGGGGAGCAGTTCCTGTGTCTGCCCCCTTTGAACCTAATGTCATAAAAGGATGCGGAGATGCCGGTGATGGACTGGGGTGGACAAATGTAAGGAATCTTACAACACCAGGTTATAGTCCAACAGTTTTATTTGAAAATCACAAGCTTTCGGAGCTTACCTCCTTCATCAGGTGAGTGATGAAGGATTTCCACATCGTTCACCTGAGGAAGGAGGAAGCCTCCAAAAGCTTGTGAATTTAAAATAAAATTGCTGGACTATAAATTGGTGTTGTAAAATTGTTTACAATACATCGATCAGTCTAGGATCTGCTGGGCTGTGCTCTCTGGTCTCTTCTCTCTGCTCCTCGGCATCAATCTACAGCGAGTCTCCTGAGTGGGGTTCGGCTCGATTCAACGGAACACCGCCAGAAGCTGAATGCTGCTCTTCATCCCTCATCAACGGACCTCGACTCAAACTGGAACTTGGATACTGCGTCGGCGGTACGGAACCAGGAGCGAGACGTGCAGGAAGAGGCTGCAAGCAACAATGGGCAATCGGGGTGAGCATACTGCCTGTGCCTACATATCCACAGGACCACTTAGCTGTGTGAGGGGGTGTTTGTAAGTCCCAGCCAAGCCTTAGAGGGTTTTAGTGCTGGGGGGGGGTCCTGTGTTAGTTTATTTCACGGGGGGGGGGGGGTGTTTCTCTAATTAGGCCGTGGTAATTTAGCACGGTTGTACGGTTTGTACTGTTTACTAGTGTTATTGTTAATCGGTTGAGCCCGAAAACGTGTGTCCAAGTCTGACCTGTCCTTATAATCACTATCGTTCCAGAACTTATAGTAAGAGGTCTGTTTTCGGTACGCCTGAGAAAACTACTTACAGGCTTGAATCCATGACCTTCTGACTCAGAGGCGAGAGTCTTACCACTGAGCCAAGGTTGACACCCGCTTAACAGTGAAGTAAACAGTGTTTCAGAAGATTAACTTATTATGTAACATTGTGTGTTACTGGGAAGTAAACAAAAAATATTTGGCCATCTTAGTCTAAACTTTAGTTTCACTCCTGATGGTGACACACTGACTGACCAGCAGTAGGAAAAGTTCAGAGTTTGATTCATAATAAACTGTAAGTGACGCCATGAGAGATCCACTAATTTATATGAAAAGTTATAGTAGATGGTCAGATAGTGTACGAAATAGAATGGTCCCAGGAACCAGATGCACTGTGGAAATATAATTTGTGGAGCATAATTCTTTTGATTGAATAATGTGGGTGATACACCCGTATTGTCCAGATTACCTTTAGAGGGTCTGTGAAAAATTTCACATGACTTTCGTCATCTTTGAACTTACCCTTGTGGTTTCTCATCTCCCTCAGGCAATTAAAGAAGCTCGAAGGGGGAATATCAACTCCCTCCATCAGCAGATTGGGAGTTCAAATTGAGCAGCTCTATTTGCTCTATTCTCGCCCCACAGCAGGTTTAACCCTACTGTTTTTGCAGGTGGCAGAGGTGCCTGCCTGACTCAGGCGGGAGCCTCATTAATATATGCTAATTGTGGCCCTGTGACGTACATTGGACCCCAGTGGTATTTAAGCGGCCTACTAAGTGGGGCGCCTGCCTCGGGAGCCCTGCTCAGTGAAACCAGTCAGTGAAGAAGCAGAGGCTCAAAAAGGCAAGTTTTAAACTTATCTTTGTGGGGCCAGGAGCAGCAGGAGTCCTCCTCTGGACCCGATCAGGGAAGTCTGGGCCTCTGCTGCCCCACCTTCCCACCCACAACTTATCTGAGTGTCGGTGGCCACCTCTGGACCACCAGCTGCCTCTTCAAACCCGTATCAGTCGGCAGGGCCTCCCACAGAAACTCTCAGGCAGATGGCCCACACATCCCACCGACTTCCTGCCCGGTTGTTAAAATTCCGTCTCCAGAGTCTGTGATGTGACAGATTGCGCATTATTGGTGGAAGGAATAACCTTGTTGTTTGGACTCTGGAAATCCAGTTTGAGGCACACATAGGATTACAACCCGAAAACAGGCCATTCAGCCCAACCAGTCCGTGTTGGTGTTTATCCTCCACATGAGCAGTAGCCCTAATCTCATGTACCCAACCTGTTCCTATATCCCTTGATGCCCCTTTCCTTTAATTGCCTAGCTAACCTATTCTTAAAATTTGACATGGTCTCCGCTTCAATCACTAACTCCGATATTGTATTCCACAGCCTGACAACCCTTTGTGTAAAAATGATTCTCCTACTCTCTGTCCTATATCTTTTACCTTTTATTTTTCCATGTTTTTATTTTCTTTATTATTAGAGTTTGAGCATGAAACAAATTATATTTAATTTGTCATGTGTCAGCCTTGACTAGTAGCACTCTCACCTCTGAAAGGTCATTGGTTCAAGTCCTGTTCCAGAGACTTGAGCACAACTGCTAGGCTGACACTTCAGTGCAGTACTGGGGGAGTGCTGCACTGTCGGAGGTGCCGTCTTTCAGATGAGATGTTAAACCGAGGTCCTGTCTGCCTTCTCAAGTGGATGTAAAAGATCCCATGTCACTATTTGAAGAGGAGCAGGGGAGTTCTCCCTGATGTCCTGGGCCAAAATTTATCCCTCAACCAACATCACTAAAAACAGATTATCTGGTCATTATCACATTGCTGTTTGTGGGACCTTGCTGTGCGCAAATTGGCTGCTGCATTTTCCAACATTGCAACAGTGACTACACTTCAAAAGTACTTCATTGGCTGTAAAGCGCTTTGGGATGTCCTGAGGTCGTGAAAGGCGCTATATAAATGCTCGTTCGTTCGTTCGTTGTATCTATGTCCTATTGTTCTAGGCCTCACAATCACTGGAAACCGTCTCTTTCTATCTACTCTTCCATTGCTTCATAATTTTAAATACCTCTAGTAAACCACCACTTAATGTCCTCTGTTCTAATAAATACAGTTCAAATTTTTTAAGTCTTTCTTTGTATTTGTATTGCCTCAGACAAGGCAGCATGCTAGTACCCTCTCTATTGCCTCAACTTTCTTCCTATAATGCAGAGTCCAAAATTGCACACAGTATTCCAACTGTGATCTTACTAAGGTTTTATATAAATTCACCAATTACATCTCGACTTTTATATGCTATACCTCTTGCCATAGAACGCACTATTCTATTAGCTATTTTTATGGTCTTATCCACTTCGGGTGCTGCTTTCAATGAGTGGTGAAACTGAACTCCCAAATCCCTCTGCTCATCCATATCACCCAACCCATCCCCCGTTCAAAGTATAAGAATTGCTTTATTGTTAACTATAATGTACTAACTTATGTTTACTGACGATTAATTCTATCTATCTGCTACTTTTTTGCCCATTCCACCATCTTATCAATATCCCTTTTTAGCTTCCTTAGGCCCTCAGAATTATTTACTGTGCCTCCTATTTTAAAGACTTGCACAACACCTGACGAAGGAGGTAAGCTCCGAAAGCTTGTGATTTAAAATAAAACTGTTGGACTATAACCTGATGTTGTGCAAGTCCTTACATTTGTCCACCCCAGTCCATCACCGGCATCTCCACATCAGGCCTCCTATTTTAGTATTGTCTGCAGATATGGAATCTACTCCCTCTAGCCCTATATCCAAATCATTGATATGCACAAAATGAGGATCCTAAAGGCCCTCTTTAGATTATGGTGCCAGGGAGTGAATAATCTCACAGCAGATAATCTATCATTTAATAATTAAAATAGTACAGAAAGAATTCATTCTTCTGACTCAATGATAATCTTTGAAAACTGACACCAGATCGAGAGAAGGCCCACAGAAGCTGGTACTCTGTTAGGTATGAATGTCAATTGAGTGCAGTGCACCTCCTCATTTCCATTGCTGGACAGCCTGAGTGTCAGAAGACAAACGTTCTATGTGCCAAGGACTGCGCAGTCTCTCACCTTCTCCCCAAATCTTATTTTACTTATTTTATCCTCTTGGAGGAACGAAAGGTAGACTGATTCCTCCTGAGATTTAAACCCGCACTCAACAACTATACAGAAGAAGGCACTGAAACAGGGATACCTAATATTGGTAGAACATGTTCTGAATCAGTATGTGATCAGTAGTCCTGCATTTCTTTGAAGTACGTGGGAGGCAGTTCCCTTGCAGTTTATACAGGTGACATCTTCAAGTATAAATTGTTGCTCAAATACATTCTACTTTACACAAAATAATCTTCATTTCTCTTTGAACTGCTCTATTTTTTAACGAACCTTTACAGTTCCATTCATCTGACTTCTCAACCTATTCAAGGTTCCTGGTTTTTTTCTCCCAATGCAATCGAGGGCTTTATGTCGATAGATCCGTTTCTCAAAGAGCTTTCCTATTTTCCCCACATTATCTTGTAGCTAGATGCCTATCTGGTATGTTTTGGAAAGAACTGGATTCAAATCTGGATATTTTTATTGTCTTGTTTCTCACGGCTTCACTAACAGAGGAAGTATTGAAGTATGCATTTTTGAGCCCTGTACGTGCCAAACAACAATCTTCTACCTTCCCAATTAATTGTAAGTTTTATGATTCCCATTAATACTAAAGAAAGAAAGAGCTTGCAATTATATAGCACCTTATTATGTCCTCTGGACACCCCAAAGCATTTCACATCCAATTAATTACTTTTGAAATGTGGCAGCCAGTTCGCAAGATTCCACAAATAGCAAATGTGATGAACGACCAGTTCATTAGTTTCTTTAAAAATATTGGTTGAGGGCGGAATGCTAACCAGGACACTGAGAGAACTCACTGCTTCTCTTCAAATAATGCAATCTTTGAGATGCCTCTAAACAGGCCGTTAGGGTCTTGGTTTAATGTCTCATCGGATAGGCGGCACCTTGACAATGCAGCACTGCCTCAGTATTACACTGAACTATCCTAACCTTGCTATGTAATCACGCCTATGTAACTTGAGTTTCCCTGGGTCCATTTCTTGTGTGCACTTTGGCCGCTGCTCCGGACCCAAGCCCATTGCTTCTATTTCCCTTTTGTGCTTTTTTTCTTCACTTCTCTTCACCTCTCCTAGACCCTTCTTTCCTGACATCATGTCTCCTTCCTACCACAACCCTTTACCACTCCTCAACCTTCCTGCTCTCCTGCCGCTGACCCAGGCTTGACTCCGTCTTAGATAAGCCTGCAGCTTCCCTCTGTGCTTCTCTTGGCATCCTCCGAAGGGCCCATCGATACACTCGTCACTGTCTCCTTACGAGCAGCAACCTCAACTGCCCCATCCTACTCTCTCACGGACCTTCCCTCCCAGCATGACCCACTTGGGGCTAATTTTGCCAATCTTCTTCCCGTCCCATTCACCTCTCCCAGCGCTGACCCCGTGGGCTCTGCCAGTGGATCAGCTATCACTGCCTCACTCCGCATCTCCCTCCAGAATGTCCATTCACTTGTGAACAAGGCCCTTGCCATCCATGAGCTTATTGTGGATGATTGCATCAACATCACAGTCTTGACGGAAACTTGGCTGACAGGCAATGACATTTTCCCCCTTAATGAAGCCTCTCCACCTGGCTACATCTTCCACCACTTGCCCCGCCCAGACCGCTACGGTGGTTGTGTGGCTCTTATCACCAAATCACACCTTGGTCTGTCCCCCTATTCCTCTGGCACCTTCTCCTCCTTTGATCATCTCACCTTGTTCCACCCCTCTTGCCTCTCCTTCAAAATCCTCGTTCTCTACCGCCCACCCAAACACCACACCAAGTTTCTCATGGAGATATCTTCACTGCTTTCCTCCATCAGCCTCTGCACCGAGCGACTTCTCATCCTCGGGGATTTCAATCTCCATCTCAACTCATCATGCTCTCTCTCCTCTGAGTTCACTGCCCTCCTATCCTCCCTTAATCTCTCTCTCCATATAAACTTCCCTATCCATATTCATGGCCACTCCCTCGACCTTGCCATTTCACGTGGCTTCCTTACTCCCAACATGTCAATCATGAATAAGGCCATCTCTGATCACTTCCTTGTACCCCTCTCCACCCACATCCCGCTTCCCCCTCCCAACCCCACTTCCTTCTGTGTCTGCCCCTGGAAAAAACTAATTCTCTCTCCCCGCACCCCCCCCCCCCCACCCCGCCTCCAACCCCTTGCCAAGTCACTTACAACGGCATATTGCCAACTGTCTAGCCTTTGGCCCTCCATTCACCATGACATTTCTACAGCTACCGATCTGCTCAATCACACCCTCACCTCCAACTTTGAAGCCCTTGTCCCCATTAAAACGATTACTCTCTCTCACCCTGGTCATTCTCCCTGGTGTAGCCTTCATCTCCACTCCCTTAAGTCCAAGGCATGCAGACTTGAACGTTTATGGTGGACAACTCATTTAGCCAGATCTGGCTGAACCACATAAAGAACTATTGGGTCCTGCTCTCCTCTGCCAAAACTGCTCATTATTCCAGGATCATCCTGGAATGCAAAGATAACCCCTGGCTTCTCTTTACTAAAAACTGTCTTCTTAAACCCCTCTCCCCTGTCCCCTCCACCCTCACCTTCAACAACAAGTGCGAGGAGCTCTTGGACTTCTTTGTCACTAAGATTGAGACCACCCATTCAGCTGCCTCTGCCGCTTCCCTCCCTTCCCCTAGCCCACCAAGCCAAACTTCCCCTACGGTTCCCCTCCTGCCCTAGCCCTGAACTCTCATCTTTCTCTAGTTTCTCTCCGAGCTCATCTTGACCATGAGACCCACATCCTGCTCCCTTGATCCTATTCCCACCAATCTGCTGACCACCCAGCTTCCCTTCCTGGCCCCATGTTAACAGTTCCCTCTCCTCAGGTACTCTCCTCCTCCCCTTCAAATCTACTTTCATCACCCCCTCCTCTTAAAAACCCACCCTTGATCCCTCTGTCTATGCAAACTACAGCCCCATCTCCAACCTCCCTTTCTTCTCCAAAGTCCTTGAACATGTTGTTGCCTCCCAAATCTATGCCCATCTTTCCCGCAACTCCATGTTTGAATCCCTCCAATCAGGTTTCTGTCCTTGCCACAGTACTGAAACGGCCCTTATCAAAGTCACAAATGACATCCTATGCGACCGTGACCATGATAAACTATCCCTCCTCATCCTTCTCGACCTGCCTGCAGCCTTTGACACGGTTGACCACACCATCCTCCTCCAATGCCTCTCCTCTGTCGTCAGCTGGGTGGGACTGCCCTCGCCTGGTTCCATTCTTATCTATCCAGTCAGAGCCAGAGAATAATCACCTGCAATAGCTTTTTTTCTTGCTCTTGCACCATGGATGTGGTGATTTTACAATCCTAGCGCATTTGGGACTATCCCAGATCAGGCGTACTTCTCAGGCGTTCACTCTCAACCTAAAGTCGAGGTAGCCAAATCCTAAAGACACTGAAAGGGTCCGAAGGTCTGGTCCATCTCTTCCCAAGGGAAAGGGATCACCCAAGAATATTACTGTTCTCCAGAGAGTGTTTTTAGCAAGTTCCAGCCAGATTGTAATATCCTGGATATTGTGAGGGTCCGGGGGGTTCGTCTCAGTAATGTACCTCTTCACCAAAAGAGTGTACGGAGATGGGGTTCACGAGTTAGTGATACAGAAGACTATGCGAAATAATATAAAAACTATACAGAGGTTTATTGATGAAACAATTTGCAATCTACAGCTGGTGAGACCGGTCAATCGCAACATTAACAGTTTCTTAAAAAGGTAGAAATTATAATTCTTAAAAGCATTTAGACAGGATATCCATCAATTTTCATGGTAGCTTTTACCTTAAATCCCCAAGTAGTAGAAGACTATAGAGTAACCTTACTCTGATAGTTGAGAGACGCTTCAGCCCTTCGAAGCGAATCTAAAAAACTTGAGCTGAGCTCTCAGAATTTATACCATTTTTTTCGATTAATTCATCTTGGCTGTGAGCATTCTTGTTGACAAGGCTCTTGTTGATTAACTTGGTTTCAATTCTTACTTATTAATATTAATCAAAACTAGTTACATTTTAGCTGACCACAGTTTTTCTTCAGCCCATGTTCATTGTAAAGAGTTATTTCAAGTATTGGTTAAAGGGAGGTGCCCTTGAGCCAGCTGCTGTTTTCAGCTTTTTGTGTAGGGTTAGCAAGGAATGCTCTAAGGTAGGCCCTTTTGACTATATCTGCTGTCTTCATCGTGTGCTTATTTGTGTCCCATTGTGTAGGGTTAGCAAGGAATGCTCTAAGGTAGGCCCTCTTGACTATATCTGCTGTCTTCATCATGTGCTTATGTGTCCCATTGTGTGGGGTTAGCAAGGAATGCTCTAAGGTAGGCCCTCTTGACTATATCTGCTGTTTTCATCGTGTGCTTATTTGTGTCCCATTGTGTAGGGTTTATCAATTACTTGTCAAAGGTATGTCCACTTGATGAAATCAATCATCCATGATTTAGCTGGCTGGTATTATCAGCATTTCGCTTACGGCAAAGTATTTTCAAATGATTATTTAAAAATGTTAAAAGTTTGTTGTAAAAGGTTTTCAAATGATTATTAAAAGTAGATACCCCTTGTCCCCAAATTCCTTCACATGGAGTCCCCCAAGGATCTATCCTTGACCCCCTCCTAGTTTTCATTTACATGCTGTCCATCAGCGACATCATCCGAAAACACAATGTCAGGTTCTACATGTACAATGACGACACCCAGCTCTGCCTCACCACCACCTCCACTGTCTCTCATTTGTCACACTGCTTGTCCGAAATTCAGTATTGGATGAGCAGAAATTTCCTCCAACTAAATATCGGGAAGACCGAAGCCATTGTCTTAGATCCCTGCCACAAAGTCCCTAGCCACCGACTCCATCCCTCTCCCTGGCCACTGTCTGAGGTTGGACCAGGCCATTCGCAACCTTGGCGCCCTATTTGACCTTGAGATGAGCTTCAGACCCCATATCCGCTCCATCCCCAAGATCACTTACTTCCACCTCCGTAACATCTCCCATCTCCGCTCCTGCCTCAGTTCATCTGCTGCTGAAACCCTCATCCATGCCTTTGTTAGCACTAGACTTGACTACAACAACAATAATAACAACAACTTGCATTTATATAGCGCCTTTAATGTAGTAAAATGTCCCAAGGTGCTTCATAGGAGCATTATCTGACAAAATTTAACACTGAGCTACATAAGGAGATATTAGAATAGGTGCTCAAAAGCTTGGTCAAAGAGGTAGGTTTTAAGAAGCATCTTAAAGGAGGAGAGAGTTTCAGAGAGGGAAATCCGGAACTTAGGACCAGGGCATCTGAAGGCACGGCCGACACTGGTGGATCGATTAAAATCAGAGATGCGCAAGAGACAGGAATTGGAGGAGCTCAGAGATCTTGGAGGGTTGTAGGGCTGGAAGAGATTACAGAGATAGAGAGGGGCGAGGCCATAGAGGGATTTGAAAACAAGGATGAGAATTTTAAAATCGAGGGCCTCTGGACCAGGAGCCAATGTAGAGTTTTCCAATACCCTCCTGACCAGCCTCCCATCTTACACCCTCCATAAGTTTGAGCTAATCCAAAACTCTGCTGCCTGTATCCTAACTCGCACCAAATCCCGTTCTCCCATCACCCCTGTGCTCGCTGACCTACATTGGCTCCTGATTTGGCAACGCCTCTATTTTAAAATTCTCATCCTTTTTTCAAATCCCTCCATGACCTCGCCCCCTCCCTATCTCTGTTACCTCCTCCAGCCCTAAAACCCTCCGAGATCCCTGTGCTCCTCCGATACTGGCCTCTTGTACATCCCCGATTTTAATCTCTCCACCATTGGCAGCCGTGCCTTCAGCTGCCCAGGCCCTAAGGTCTGGATCTCTCTCCCCGAAACCTCTTTGTCTCTCTACCTCTCTTTCCTCCTTTTAAGATGCTCCTTAGGACCTCTTTACCAAGCTTTTGGTCACCTATCCTAATATCTCCTTATGTGGCTTGGTATTCATTTTTTTTGATAACGGTCCTGTGAAGAACCTTGGGAGGCTTTACTACATTAAATGCGCTGCACATATGCATGTTGTAGTTGAACTGTCAGTCCAGGTTAGGAGCTCCCAAGTCTTAGGGGTGGGAGTGGAACCTACAATCTTCTGACGTGGAGGAAAAAATGCTCTCAATTCTGCCAAATTGATACTTAATAATTATTTAAGATTATATTGAGTATTCAATAGTTAAGGGTAATTAGCACCTTCTCTGAAAATGTATGGAATAATATATAGATTAAATGCTGTTTCCTATCTTTGCACCACTGGTACTTGTCCCATTCTTTGTAAAGCTTGATCAAACACAAATTTATATATTTGTGTTGTACAAATTTTGACTACATTAGTTTGAAGCCATGTTTCTGTACATATACCATGCATGTCCACTGCAGAAAATTTCACTTCAGTTCTGAGATTTCTTTCTTTCCAAGGTTTTCACTGGGATTGTGATAAACTTTTCTAATGCAAGTGGAAGTGGTTTACACAGCACTGCCCTATTTCTGTAATTCCTGTGCCAATTCATTTCATTTCCTATTACGCAATATTTTGCCTTTACTTTCTGCAGTGTTAGTCCTTGCCAGATTCCCACTTGACTTAGTTTGATTGTATTTGACAATCATGATCGAAATTGTTGCTCAGGAGCAAGCATATGAAGACAGCATTTTGGTATAAATCCCAATAGGTTGTCATAGAGTCATAGAGTTATACAGCATGGATAGAGGCCCTTCGGCCCATCGTGTCCGCGCCGGCCATCAGCCCTGTCTACTCTAATCCCATATTCCAGCATTTGGTCCGTAGCCTTGTATGCTATGGCATTTCAAGTGCTCATCCAAATGCTTCTTGAATGTTGTGAGGGTTCCTGCCTCCACAACCCTTTCAGACAGTGAGTTCCAGACTCCAACCACCCTCTGGGTGAAAAAGTTCTTTCTCAAATCCCCTCTAAACCTCCCGCCTTTTACCTTGAATCTATGTCCCCTTGTTATAGAACCCTCAATGAAGGGAAAAAGCTCCTTAGTATCCATCCTATCTGTGCCCCTCATAATTTTGTACACCTCAATCATGTCCCCCCTCAGCCTCCTCTGCTCCAAGGAAAACAAACCCAATCTTCCCTGTCTCTCTTCATAGCTGAAGCGCTCCAGCCGTGGTAACATCCTGGTGAATCTCCTCTGCACCCTCTCCAAAGCGATCACATCCTTCCTGTAGTGTGGCGACCAGAACTGCACACAGTACTCCAGCTGTGGCCTAACCAGTGTTTTATACAGCTCCATCATAACCTCCTTGCTCTTATATTCTATGCCTCGGCTAATAAAGGCAAGTATCCCATATGCCTTCTTTACCACCTTATCTACCTGTTCCGCCGCCTTCAGGGATCTGTGAACTTGCACACCAAGATCCCTCTGATCCTCTGTCTTGCCTAGGGTCCTCCCATTCATTGTGTATTCCCGTGCCTTGTTAGTCCCTCCAAAGTGCATCACCTCGCACTTTTCCGGGTTAAATTCCATTTGCCACTGTTCCGCCCATCTGACCAACCCATCTATATCGTCCTGCAGACTGAGGCTATCCTCCTCGCTATTTACCACCCTACCAATCTTTGTATCATCAGCGAACTTACTGATCATACCTTTTACATTCATATCCAAGTCATTAATGTAGACCACAAACAGCAAGGGACCCAGCACCGATCCCTGTGGTACCCCACTGGCCACAGGCTTCCAGTCACAAAAACAACCTTCGACCATCACCCTCTGCCTTCTGCCACTAAGCCAGTTTTGTATCCTTGCTGTCTTAGCTTTCTAACTCAAGATGATTCCTGGTGTGGCAGCTCATTACTGAGCTCCTCTCCTTTGCAACTCTATCCATGGGCATCCAATGCCATCCTTTCCCCTTTTCAACCATTTCCTCTCCACTGATTAAGTTCCCCTGACCCTTGTAGTGGGTGTATTTTAGCCCAAGCTACAAGTTTAAAATTACCTGTACAGAGCACATTGCCCATCCCCTGATCCTGCATGGTCTGTGTTTTTAATGTGCTCTTTTTAACGGTTGGAATTTTGCTCAGATGTGATTTTCTGGGCTCTGATTCCTCTGCCGTCAGCACTGTAATGCTCTGTTGGACTACACTGTAACACTCTGCTCTGTCACTCAGTTGCTTCAAGTTTTAAGGTAACCTGTTCCAGTCTGCAGTTACCAGCTGCTGCTGTTATCTGCTGAGCTTCAGGACTGTGCTCCAATGGACTGATGGCTTCTCACCTTTATTCTGCTGCTGTGTTGTATCCTGGGCAGAAATCCACATTCTCCTGGGCTGAAGTCCATTTCTCCACTGGCTTCTGGGCTTTACTGCTGCTGCCACTTTCTACCGAGTCTGTATTCTCTGCAGGGCTGCCTCTATTCTGGTCCTGGTCCTGGTCTTCTCCTGTGTCCTCCATTTTCTCTTCCTCTGCTGGGAATTTTCTGATCTACGCTGAGCTAGCTCCGATCTGTTCCAGCTGTTTCCACCCTGCTCTGGATTCTGCTCCACTGCTGCAGAATGACCCTTGCGCTGCTGCTTTCCGATTGCTTCCTGTGGCTGCTGACTCCACACATCCTTCAGAACTCCATCATCACCCTCGCTGTACTGGGTTGGACTGGCTCCTCACGCTCCTCCTGCTGCTTCCAATGTGCTCTTCACCTCCCTACAGCAGTTTCTTGAACTACCTCCCTCATCTGCACTGATCCCTTGGATTTACTTTTCACTGTCCTCTGGCTCCCCAGGTTTCACTCTCATTGCTTCTCAGTCCTCTGTTGGTTTACTGGATCTGCTGGGGTGTACTACTAACAGAGGCCACTACGCACCTCTGCTGGACCCCTGGGACAACCTCTACTGGCTCACTGTCCACTCTGTATGCCTCCTCGGCTCTCTATTTTCCACTGGACAACTTCCAACAGTGAGCCTGCTGATACTCTGCCACTCAAACAACTCATGGATTCACTCCCGATCCTTAACTGTCTCCAAACCTGGTCAAGACAACTTCATTCCACCACAGGATCACAGACTTGAACTTTGGACTCTCTTATTGTCTCCTCCCTGACCTCTGTTTATGACCAGGACATGTATCTCCTAACCTTTGTCATACCTATATAACCTGAATTCCCTCTGTGTCCATTCACATTCATATGCATTTTGACTGCCATTCCAGATCTAAGCCTATTACTTCAATTACCCTTTTTTTTTCTTCTCTTGGCCCTTCTTAGCCCCTTCTCTCTTGTCTCCTCCCCTTCCTATCACCCAGTCTTGCTATCTTTCATTTCTCCCCGAAGGGTACTTTGCACCCCCCCCTCCCCACTCCAATCCACTACGCCTCTGCCTTTCCAATCTCCTGCTACCATACCAGGCTTGAATCCCCCTTGGATAAGCCCACAGCTACCCTCTGAGCTTCTCTCAGCATTCTCCTGGTCTTCCAATGCCTCAGATTTAAAATTCTCATCTTTATGTTTAAACCCCTTCATGGCCTTGTCCCTCCCTATCTCTGTAACCTCTTCCAGCTCTACAATCCTCTTGGAACTCTGTGCTCCTTCGACTCTGACATCTTGTGCATTCCCCCCTCCCTATGCTCCAGCATTGGTGGCCGTGCCTTTATCATGTATGCTATAGAATTCCATCCCTAAACCTCTCTGCCTCTCTACTTCCCTCTCTTCCTTTAAGACCCTCCTTAAAACCCACCACTTTAACCAAGCTTTTGGATAACTTTCCTGATATCTCTTCCTTTGGCTCGGTGTCAATTTTTGTCTGATTACGCCTCTGGGTGGCAAATCTGTACTTAGCAATTCACACAGCTCCACCATAAATCAGTCTGTCCTTGAGATCAACGAATGATTTATTTTGACTGCTATTTCTTGTCATTGTAGGAGTTTCTTTTTTTATTCATTCATGGGATGTGGGCATCGCTGGCAAAGCCAGCATTTATTGTCCATCCCCAATTGCCCTTGAGAAGGTGGTGGTGAGCTGTCTTCTTGAACTGCTGCAGTCCGTGTGCTGTTAGGTAGGGAGTTCCAGGATTTTGACCCAGCGACGATGAAGGAACGGCGATATATTTCCAAGTCAGGATGGCGTGTGACTTGGATGGGAATGTGCGGGTGGTGGTGTTCCCTTGCGCCTGTTGCCCTTGTCCTTCTAGGTGGTAGAGGTCGCGGGTTTTGGAGGTGCTGTCGAAGAAGCCTTGGCGAGTTGCTGCAGTGCATCCTGTAGATGGCACACACTGCAGCCACGGTGCGCTGGTGGTGGAGGGAGTGAATGTTTAAGGTGGTGGATGGGGTGCCAATCAAACGGGCTGCTTGGTTTATGGCCATGGTTTTCAAACTCTTCAGTCTGAGGGACGCCCTGCAAATGCTAACACACTCCTAGGGACCCCCTGCAAATACTGACACAGTCCTAGGGACCCCCTGCAAATACTGACACACTCCTAGGGACCCCCTGCAAAAACTGACACACTCCTAGGGACCCCCTGCAAATACTGACACACTCCTAGGGACCCCCTGCAAATACTGACACACTCCTAGGGACCCCCTGCAAATACTGACACACTCCTAGGGACCCCCTGCAAATACTGACACACTCCTAGGGACCCCCTGCAAATGCTGACACACTCCTAGGGACCCCCTGCAAATACTGACACACTCCTAGGGACCCCCTGCAAATGCTGACACACTCCTAGGGACCCCCTGCAAATACTGACACACTCCTAGGGACCCCCTGCAAATACTGACACACTCCTAGGGACCCCCTGCAAATGCTGACACACTCCTAGGGACCCCCTGCAAATACTGACACACTCCTAGGGACCCCCTGCAAATACTGACACACTTCTAGGGACCCCCTGCAAATACTGACACACTCCTCGGGACCCCCTGCAAATGCTGACACACTCCTAGGGACCCCCTGCAAATACTGACACACTCCTCGAGACCCCCTGCAAATGCTGACACACTCCTAGGGACCCCCTGCAAATACTGACACAGTCCTAGGGACCCCCTGCAAATACTGACACACTCCTAGGGACCCCCTGCAAATACTGACACACTCCTCGGGACCCCCTGCAAATGCTGACACACTCCTCGGGACCCTCTGCAAATGCTGACACACTCCTCGGGACCCCCTGCAAATGCTGACACACTCCTAGGGACCCCCTGCAAATGCTGACACACTCCTCGGGACCCCCTGCAAATGCTGACACACTCCTCGGGACCCCCTGCAAATGCTGACACACTCCTCGGGACCCCCTGCAAATGCTGACACACTCCTAGGGACCCCCTGCAAATGCTGACACACTCCTCGGGACCCCCTGCAAATGCTGACACACTCCTCGGGACCCCCTGCAAATACTGACACACTCCTCGGGACCCCCTGCAAATGCTGACACACTCCTAGGGACCCCCTGCAAATGCTGACACACTCCTAGGGACCCCCTGCAAATGCTGACACACTCCTAGGGACCCCTGCAAATGCTGACACACTCCTCAGAACCACTGTCTGAATTTCTGAAAAAAAGCAGAACATTTTTGTTAGTATACAGTAACATGAATAACTTGCTGCTGAGTCAATAAGTACTAAAAAGTACTAAAATCTGATGAGATGAAAAGAAACATGATGTCTACATTGCTAATTCCACCAACTACAAGGCACAAGTCAGGAGTGTGATGGAATACTCTCCACTTGCCTGGATGAGTGCAGCTCCAACAACACTCAAGAAGCTCGACACCATCCAGGACAAAGCAGTCTGCTTGATTGGCACCCCATCCACCACCCTAAACATTCACTCCCTTCACCAGCGGCGCGCTGTGGCTGCAGTGTGTACCTTTCTCAGGATGAACTGCAGCAACTCGCCAAGGCTTCTTCGACAGCACCTCCCAAACCCGCGACCTCTACCACCTAGAAGGACAAGAGCAGCAGGCACATGGGAACACCACCACCTGCACGTTCTCCTCCAAGTCACACACCATCCCGACTTGGAAATATATCGCCGTTCCTTCATTGTCGCTGGGTCAAAATCCTGGTACTCCCTTCCTAACAGCGCTGTGGGAGAACCTTCACCACACGGACTGCAGTGGTTCAAGAAGGCGGCTCACCACCACCTTCTCAAGGGCAATTAGGGATGGGCAATAAATGCTGAACGAATAAAAAAAAAAATTGGGTCATTGTTGTATGGTGAATTCAGATCCATGTAGGGTCTCTGAAACTGTACAAATATGTTGAGTAGCTCTGATTTCAGTTTCCTTTATTCTACACATTTGGTTGTGTTTGCCGACTTGAGCTTTTTAAAATATTTACTAGGATAGTAATTTTTCTGACATTTCTGAATGCTCATTAGCATGTCTTGGTTCCTAAAAATGGTGAATTCTGCCTGTTATTAAAATATTCAGATCATACTTAATTGCTGCCTTGTTTGAAGAATCCTGTTTGCTGAGTAATTGTTTTCTAATATTTTCACTTTGTGTTCTGTTGTTGTATATTTTTTTTCCTTGTTGATGCAAAACATGAATCTCTCTTTCACAGTGGCCTTGAAAGGCTCCCGGTTTGCTGCATTTTTGTTTTTAAGTACGAAGATGATTCATTTTGGATCTGCCAGGATGGAAGGAGCACCCAGTGAATAATGGAGATTGATAGATGCTTGAGAATCCCCAAAATCGGTTGTAAAGGTAGCCTCGGCATCCTCCCGCGTCCCGTCTGGTCGAGGACCTGCTCCTTCAGTGGGGAACAGATGTATAGGTGGCCTCTGCCTCCTCTGGTCTGTACCTGCTGTCTCTTGTTGTGTGCGACCTTCTGCTGCAAAAAAATAAAATCTGGAATAAAAAGCTAGTATCAGTGATGGTGACCATTAAATTACCGGATTGTTGTAAAAACCCATCTGGTTCACTAATGTCCTTTAGGGAAGGAAACATGCCGTCCTCACCCAGTCTGGCCCATGTGACTCCAGACCCACAGCAATGTGGTTGATTCTTAACTGTCCCCTGAAATGGCCTAGCAAGCCGCTCAGTTAAAACATCCCGCTACAAAAAGCGGACTGCAGCAGTTCAAGAAGGCGGCTCACCACCACCTTCTCGAGGGCAATTAGGGATGGGCAATGAATGCTGGCCTTGCCAGCGACGCCCACATCCCATGAATTAATTTTAAAACAAAGGGAGTGCACTCGATTTAGCCTTGAGCTGTTTTGAGAATGTGCCTGTCCGGGTCGAATAGTGCAGATGTTGTGTGCATGATGAGAGGTGTGGGGAAGTGAGGGTTGCAACAGCGCTGAGAGCAGGAGGTGCAGAGTGTGTGAGTACAAAGTGGGGTGGGGTGTAGTGGAGGGTGGTGGTGGGTGGTGGGTAGTGGAGGGTGGGGTGTGGAGTGTGCAGGAGTGATTGTAGGAGAGTGAAGCGGAGTGTTGTGAGTAGTGGAGCTGCAGATGATGCAGGTATGAGCAGAGAGCAATTGAGGTGAGGGGTGAGACGATCTCTTGCAATCCTGGTGTGGTCATTAAACTTCTTTTGGCATTGCCCCCTGTTGGGAATATATATACGGTCTTGGGGAGCCCCTGCTCCGCTACTCACTTCCCGGTTCCAAAAGATTCGAGTCGACACCAATTGGTCACGGTGGCACATACTTTATTACAAAGAACAGTTTAATACACTCAGTATTTAAGCAACAGTTCACAGAATGGAAGCTGGAGATATATTACCCACTTCCACTCTGGGTAGAGCTCGTGCCTTGGCTTCTCGCGGTCCTCACGGCCCCCACCCTCTTGAATCCCGCGGATCCTGCCTTCTGCAGACTTCTTTCCTTCTTCCGATTACACGGGCATTGGGCTCGTGCCAGCACGCCCGCCTTAACAAACCTAGCCTGTTGTTCCTGGAGGGATCGTCATGCTGAGCGCTGGTTTGAGCTGTGTCTTTGTACACTGTTTAGCAGGAAGTCCTGTGGTGTGCTGACTAAACATCCTCAGCACAGTCTGATGCCAGATGTAGTCCAACAGCTTGACAAAAGGGACCCCGATGGTTCGGCACCTGACCTGACATCATCGACTTGCTGAGATGATGGCAAGACATTTAACCTCATGGAGTGATGCTAACGCTGAGCACTTAACCTTTCTGGGAGCTGAGACAATGGCAAAGCCCTTACCTTCATCAATATGGATGGGTCAGTGAGGCTATCTTGCTGACGACTTAATCTCTCTCGGAGCTGAGACAATGGCAAAGCCCTTACCCAGTCGTCTCAAACCAAGGGTGAGCTATGTCTCTGGAATATACATCTCCCTGCTGATCATAAGATGCTGGATGTCTGTGGCTGTCCCCAGTAAAAGTCCCTGATACAGGCTTATGATTTGTACAATATATGTGGTTACATACTAAGTGTATTTCATGATACATACATTGTGTAAAAACAATTCTCTGATATTTGTTACACATTTAGGACACACCTGCATAATCTAACAAGCCAGGTCCTGGGAGCTATGCTCTTCTCACTGCCTTCGGACGTGTTGTCTGGAGGGCTTTCTACCAGATCAGGATTAACCTCCTTCTGCCAACTACCTGCACAAGGACATCCAACGCTGCGTCAGAGAATCTAGGTGCCCTCTCTGGACCTCTTGCAACCATGTCTGCCAGTTTCCAGTGTTTCCTGCTGCCTGAAGACACAGTGCACTTCCCCTTTACTAGGGCAAGTTCCCTTTAAATGGCATCAGTGACGCCCAATTTCCCACCCTCCCCAGACAGGCCGCAACCAATAAACAGCACAGCTAGTGCTGGTTGCACGTCTGTGTCATGATGAGCTCCCAGCATGAATTTCTGCGACCACATGAACAGGTGTGCCCCCTGTGTTCCGTTTTGGGGTGGGATCCAATTTCTAGGTCATGATATATTGGCAATAGCTCTGATCTACAGTCACACCAAAAATGAAAATTGGAGCAGAAGTAGGTCATTCAGCCCCTTAAGCCTGTTCCGCCATTCAATCAGATCATGGCTGATCTGTACCTCAGCCCCATTTACCTGTCTTCACTCCACATCCTTTGATACTCTTACCAACAAAAATCTATTGATTTCAGTTTTGAAAATTTCAATTGACCTCCAAACCATAGCCTATTGTGGGGAAGAGTTCCAGATTTCCACCACCCTGTGTGTGAAAAAGTGCTTCCCTATTTCACTCCTAAATAGCCTTGCTGTAATTTTAAGATTATGCTCCCTTGTTCTGGATTACTCCAACTGTGCAAATAGTTTCTACCCTATCGATTCCCTCTATAATTTTAAACACGTCGATTAAAACACCGAAAATATTGATTTGCTATGCAACAGTCACACAAATAGTAACTTTCACAATAGTAACTGACTTCTTTTTATGGCAATACCTTGAGATAATGATCCAGAATTAATTCAAAAGACATCTTAACAATTGAAATGAATGAATCTGCAATACCTCATTGTTTACTATGTTGAAAGGCCTTTGTTTATTATACATTTATGTTAAACTAAACTGGTTTAGCGAAATCCTTTTATTGAATGACGTAAAATATTGTGCCCTTTTCACCTCGCATGACTATGGTTAGAATTCAATAACCATAGACAATCCCTTGTAGGTACTGAGTGTCAGCCTTGGCTCAGTGGTACATTCCCACCTCTTGACTTAGAAGGTCATGAGTTCAAGCCCTACTCCAGAGACTTGAGCACATAACCTAGGCTGACACTTCAGTGCAGTACTGACAGGGAGCTACATTGTCTTTCAAGTGAGACATTAAACTGAGGCCCCATCTGCCCTCTCAGCTGGACATAAAAGATTCCATGACACCAATCAAAGAAGAGCAGGGAATTCTTCCAGTGTCCTAGCCAATGTTTATTCCCCAAACTCCACCAGTTCACCTTTTTTTGGTGATCATTCATCTCATTGCTATTTGTGGGACTTTGTGCAAATTGGCTGCCACATTTGCCTGTATTACAACAGTGACTACAATTCAAAAGTACTTAATTGGCTGTTAAATGCTTTGGGACATCCTGAGGTCATGAAAGGTCTATATAAATGCAAGTTCTTTCTTTCATACTAATTACTGGATAAACTGAAAGTCGTCCACATAGTGAGGTTTCAAATTAGCTGGTATTGCAGTGAAAATGGAAGAACTAAGCTATACTGATAGGTGGCGTATAGTGACATGTCCAGGTGCATTCCCAGAATATTCACCAGGGCTCCACTGCCGTCTGCTGACATTGCATGATGCTGTAAGGAGCTTTATGTACAAATAAATTCTTAGCGCTCCCTGAGAAGTCATAGGCTACTGTCCCTGTGGAGCATTCCTGAGGAGAAGCAGGGGATAAATAAACTAACGTTAGCTTGGCTTAGTGGTAGCACTCTTGTCTTTGAGTAGAAAGTTGTGGGTTTAAAAGTTGTGTACTCTATGACTTGAGCACATATCTAGACTGGTACTCCAGTGCAGCGAAGGAATGCTGCATTGTCAGTGGTGGCCTCCTTTGGATGAGGTGTTAAACGAAGGCCCCAAGAGGACATAAAAGATTCCATGATACTACTAGAAGAAGAGTACGGGAGTGCTTCTGTTATCCTGGCCAACATTTATCCCTCAAACAAATCCACCAAAAAAAAATTATCTGGTCTTTCATCTCATAACGCAGTATCGGACTTTGTTTGTGGTTCCCTACATGACGGTGACTACATTTCAAAAGTAACAAGCATAAGTAGTGATAAATGCAAATAATGCATCTTGGCATTTGGGTCAGTAAATAGTTGTAAATTGAAGTGGACAGTGCAAGTTAAGGTGATATGATATGCACAGGTACTTACATAGAAGAGCAATTGGATTGAAGTGGCGTCTTGGTAGATGCAAACACAGGTCAGAAATATCATTATATCACTTAAAGTGAATTCTCTGACCTGTGCTTGCCACTAGCTTGGCTCCACATTGGCAGTGAAGTCTCATAATTTTATTTCTAATGCCTGAAATTTCCTGGAAAATTTCGGCAGAACTATAATGTAAGAGTGGCACTGTGCCATTATTTTCCAAGAAAATTGTGTGCAACTGATCTTACGTCAGTTTTACGCTGAAACATCACTACAAGCAAATTTCCTAGATCGTTTGCCCCGTTTCTGGGATGGATCTGCTGAAACCCTCCAGTGTTTATTTGCATAATCCTGCACACAGCTGGATTTCCAACCTGTGCTTCCGGCAGGCGTGGCTTCCCAATGGAAGTGGAAAATCTGAAGATTACCCCTCAATAGTAACGCAAAGACCAACTAATAGGTAAGTGCAGGTAGCTATTAAATGTCATGTATTTTGGTAAGCGAGGGATAACCGATAGGTACAGTTTAAAATGAAGAATGATGGAATTAAAAATGGATATTGAGAAACAAATTTTACACTACAACAGGGAATGTCAAATGAAAACACGGACAGAATGAATTCTAGAAGGTTGTCAGCTTATAAAATCAAAAGGTTCGTCAATATAGGATTCGTAAAGGCCCTGTTGTGATCTATAACTTGTGATTGGCCAACCCAAAATATATTTTCTAATGTGTATGTCTACAATTTTAAACTTGAACAAATCTGATGGAAAACCAAAGCCATAGGAATAAAGATACTCACTGAAGACTATCAGGCGATGCAAACATCAAAACTGATCAAGGAATAATGGATCACTTGAAGAAAACACTTAGGATTACTCTTGAGAAACCACCTGACAGACTGCACACACCAGGCTGAATGAGGAACAACAACAAGAAGAAGAAATTTTGCCCGTCCCCTTAGCAAACTCGAAGAATGAATATATCCCATATGCAGATATTTTTTTTCCTCCCTCCTCAGCTCTCCCTGCCCTCCCCCCCCCCCCCCCACAGAAGTGCAATTCAGTAAATGGCAGATTGTGGACATGAGCTTATATCTCACCACATCATGAGGCTGTGCATTGGATCTCCAAAGCAATTGCTGAGTTACAGTGAAACCTGCATTTAAGGCCGCATAAATCAAAAGCACCTACCTACAGCGATTGTCTGTTACTTCCAATTTTCTCTGATTTGTCTCCCATTACCCTTTCCCAAAGCTGGGGCCACACTTAATGAGCCAGCGTAGAAGGTGAGTGTTTTCAGGCTACTGGATCAAAACTGAGATTAATCCTATCCTCATTCAGAAGTCACACACACACACACACACACACAGTTTCCAACAGGGAGTCATTTTTAAGTGATAATGGGGACGATTTTTGGGTGACAGAGTGGGGGCGGGGGGGCTCTGAAAAACACTGAAATGCCGAGCGGGTTCGGAGCCTGGCTCCAACCCACTGACTAACGGGTTCCCCAGTGACGCATCCGGGTGTGCGCGCGCCTCCTGAATGTGGGAGTCCCGCTGGCAATTAAAGCCGGCGGGATGATAATTTGCCTAGTTTGAGAGATAGTTGACGTACTTGAACTAATTGATTGAGTAGACATTTTGGCTGGGGTGCGATTTTGAAGGATCCTCAGGGTGTTTCCCATGCTGTGGGAAACACTCCATGTAGCAACTGACGTGTTTCAGCCAGCAGCCAGTGGGAGATGCAAATGCTTATTTGACAGATGGGGAGAAAACGTCATTTATTGCAGCAAGGCACTCTGTCACTTCAGACAAAGTATTGGCTGCAAGACCTTTGTGTTTTCACTCAGAATTCTTCCTTTCCTCCCAAAACTCTGCTGTGCAAACATATTTAATTCTTTGCGGACCCCCTCAAACTCACACCGTCAGGAGGGGGGCGCCATTGCTGCATTCGTCACTTCATCTGAGGATGAGCAGCTTCACCAGGCACGGCGTCCACCTCCGCCACGTGGAGCTCCACAACACAGTGCTGCGCCACAGGCACCTGCACAACAGCAGGGAGGGCAACAACAGAGAGAGCGGCGTCGCAGGAGGCACTACCCTCGCAACAGAGGCTACAGACTGAGGCTCAGCTTCCAGGACCTTTCTCAGGAGGCTCGGACTCAGTTGCCAGGTAGTCGCAGACATCTGCAGCCTCCTTCATGCCGAGCTGCTCCTGGCTGGGCCGAGCAGCATCTCCTTACCTGTCACTGTCAAAGTCACCACTGCCCTCAACTTCTTCGCCTCCGGATCATTCCAGGGAGCCACCAGGGACATCGCCAGGGCCTCTCAGTCGTCTGCATACAAATGCATAAGGCAGGTCGCCGATGGCCTGTTTCGCAGGGCCTCGCAATACGTCAACTTCCCCATGACGACCCCAGCCAGACGGAGAGGGCAGTAGGATTCCATGCTGTGGCTGGCTTCCCACGGGTGCAGGGTGTAATCGATTGCACCCATATAGCAATACGAGCACCTCCACACAAGCCAGGGCTGTTCATCAACAGGAAGGGCTATCACTTCATCAACATGCAGCTTGTTTGTGACCACCGCAAGAGATTCCTTCAAGTGTGCGCTAGATACCCTGGCAGCTGCCACGATTCCTTCATCCTCCGGGAGTCCAACATCCTGCCCCTCTTCCACGTACCGAACACCCGCAAGGGCTGGCTCCTCGGGGACAAGGGATACCCCCTGCACACATGGCTCATGACACCTCTGAGGAACCCCACCAACGAGCAACAGCGTCAATACAACGACAGCCACATCACTACCAGGTCTACAATTGAGCATGCTATAGGGCTGCTCAAGATACGCTTCAGGTGCCTTGATCGTTCTGGGGGAACGCTTCAATATGCATCAGACAGAGTGGGGCGCATTATAGTCGTGTCAACAAGGCACAACAGAGAGGCGTGCCGCTTGAGGAGGCCCCATCCACATCTACCACCCGCATTGAGGAGGAGGAGGAGGAGCAACCCATGGGCAGAACAGCAGCTCATCTGGCCAGGGAGTCACTGATACGTGAATGGTTCTCCTAACATCAGACAGTGTGAAGAGTCCAGTCCTCACCACCTGGATAGAGCAGTGCCAATGCCAGCACCCCCTCTCCCTGCACAAAACAGTCCTGCAACTACACATACACCCACTGAAGAGTGACCCAATGGGTCGCATCAAGTGTGGGTGTTCATGATGAACCTCGTGAAAGGGCCTTATTACAGAAGCCAGTCAAGCATGGCCAAGACGTGGCAATAGTGGTGACAATAATAATATTTAATGTAACTTTAACAAAAAGCAAATATAAATAAAAAACATGGCCAACCGTCAAACACCCTTGCGCATCCCCTTCGTGCTTACAAGACCTTTGCCTTTCGCTTCTAACTAGTTCTACGTGGTGCCTCCCCTGTGGCTGCAGCAGATGTAGTGGCAGGTTGCTCTTGTTCATGCCCTGACCGATTTAATGCTTTGGGCCTACGCCCTCTGGGTTTTGGTGCCCGTGAAGGCCCCTCCAAAGACCGCACCACCTGCACCTGTGCAGAGGCAGACTCGGCCACCTGGAGAGGAGGCAGCATCGCGGGTACTGGTTGAGAGGGGGGCAACTGGTGAGACGTGGGAGTGCTTTGAGCAGCCTTTCCCCTGTGCTGCTCCATTGTGCTCTGTGGGTGTTTGCTGCAGGTGCAGCCATTGGAGGACTGCCCCTTTAAGTAGAGCTCCTCCAGCCGACAGCCTGTGATGCGGGGGCGCAGTCCGCCCGCTGCGCAGGTTTCAGACGGCAAACCCGGAAGCCACGTTAAGTGGCTCCAATTGACCCGCGATCGCGTGGGGAGCGGACAGATTTTATTGGGCAGGTTACCCACGCGCCCAACCGCCCCCCCCCCCCCCCCCCCACTGCCAACTCGCCTCCCGCTAATATCGAGGCCAATGAGTGGAAATCCTAGCTGATACTCTTTCCCTCTCCAAACTGGGGACACCAAGGCCAACTATAGTTCCCCAACTGCTGCCCCAGCTGAGACCAACTAATTTAGCACAGACCTTGAATCGAATCTGTGGCTTAATACTAGAGGGCAGTGTCTTTACACACTTGCCCATCAGTAAAGTTATATACCTGGCTCCTGGTCTTGGGTATTTCTGACTCTCAAATCATGTTAAATTTTATCATACTATGGTTGCTGTCGCCCAGTGGTGCTAATGACTTCCATTCTCTGTACATTATCTGGACCCTTTTAAATAGTAGGTCTAAATGAGTGTTGCTTCCTTGATACACTGAGTCATAAAACAGTTGTGCCTTACATTTACCAACTCTGATTCTAAAATATTTGGGGGTTTCCCGGTTTATATAAGGTTGATGCAGTATCCCATTGAAATAACTTACCTGTTTTCACGTGCCCTTCTTATCCTGTCATGGAGCAATTTGTCCCTGGTCCAACCTACCCTAATATTAACTGGGTCATAAACAGTGTGAAGGCTATAGAGGGCGCAAAGTTCTTAAATTGCATTCAGGAGAACTTTTTTAGCCAGTACGTATCAAGCCCAACAAGAGAGGGGGCAGTTCTGGATTTAGTTTTAGGAAATGAGGCTGGGCAGGTGGAAGGAGTGGGAGAGTGTTAAGTGGTAGTGATCATAATTCAGTAAGTTTTAGCATAGTTATTGAAAAGGACAAAGACAGAACAGGAATTAAAGTTCTCAATTGGGGAAAGGCCAATTTTACTAAGCTAAGAAGTGATTTAGCAAAAGTGGACTGGAAACAACTACTTGAAGGTAAATCAATGTCAGAGCAGTGGGAGGCATTCAAGGGGAAGATTCAAGGGGTGCAGAGTAAACATGTTCCCACAAAGAAAAAGGGTCGGGCTGCCAAATCTAGAGCCCTCTGGATGTCAAGGAGCATACAGGGTAAAGATAAGGCAGAAAAGGAAAGCTTATGTCAGACACCGAGAACTCAATGCTACAGAAAGCCTAGAAGAGTATAAAAAATTAAGGGGTGAAATTAAAAAGGAAATTCGGAAAGCAAAGAGAAGGCAAGTAAAATCAAAGAAAACCCAACGGTGTTTTATAAATACATTAAAAGCAAAAGGATAACTAAGGAAAGTGTAGGGCCTATTAGAGACCAAAAAGGTAACCTATGTGTGGAGGCGGAAGATGTTGGTATGGTTCTTAATAAATACTTTGCATCTGTCTTCACAAAAGAGGGAGACAATGCAGACATTGTAGTTAAGGAGGAGGAGTGTGAAATATTGGATGGGATAAACTTAGTGAGTGGAAGTATTAAGTGGATTAGCATATTTGAAAGTAGATAAATTGCCAGGCCTGGATGAAATGTATCCCAGGCTGTTAAGAGAAGAAAGGGAGTAAATAACGGGAGGCTCTGACTATCATTTTCCAATCCTACCTGGCTACAGACGTGGTGCTGGAGGATTGGAGGACTGCTAACGTTGTACCGTTGTTTAAAAAGGGAGAAAGGGATAGACCAAGTAATTATAGGCCAGTCAGTCTAACCTCGGTGGTGGGCAAATTATTGGAATCAATTCTGAGGGACAGCATAAATTGTCAATTAGAAAGGCACGGGTTAATTAAGGACAGTCAGCATGGATTTGTTAAGGGAAGGTCATTTCTGACTGACTTGATTGAATTTTTTGAGGAGGTAACAAGGAGGGTCGATGAGGGTAGTGAATTTGATGTAATCTACATGGATTTTAGCAAGGTTTTTGACAAGGTCCCACATGGCAGACTGGTCAAAAAAGTAAAAACCCATGGGATCCAAGGGAAAGTGGCAAGTTGGATCCAAAATTGGCTCAGTGGTAGAAAGCGAAGGGTAATGGTCGACGAGTGTTTTTGTGACTGGAAGGCTGTTTCCAATGGGGTTCCTCAGGGCTCAGTCCTAGGTCCCTTGCTTTTTGTGATATATGTTAATGATTTGGACTTAAATGTAGGGGCATGATTAAGAAGTTTGCAGATGATACAAAAATTGGCCTTGTGGTTGATAAAGAAGAGGAAAGCTGTAGTTCTGCGGGAAGATATCAATGGACTGGTCAGGTGGGCAGAAAAGTGACAAATGGAATTCAATCCGGAGAAATGTGAACTAATGCATTTGGGGAGGGCAAACAAGGCAAGGGAATACACAATAAATGGGCGGATAATGAAAGGTGTAGAGGAAGTGAGAGACTTGAGTGTATGTCCACAGATCCCTGAAGGTAGCAGGACAGGTAGATTAGGTGGTTAAGAAGGGATATGGAATACTTTCCTTTATTAGCCGAGGTTTAGAATATAAGAGCAGGGAGGTTATGCTGGAACTGTATAAAACACTAGTTAGGCCACAGCTTGAGTACTGTGTACAGTTCTGGTCACCACATTACAGGAAGGATGTGATTGCACTAGAGAGGGTACAGAGGAGATTTACAAGGATGTTGCCAGGACCGGAGAATTTTAACTATGAGGAAAGATTGGATAGGATGGGGTTGTTCTCTTTGGAACAGAGGAGGCTGAGGGGTGATTTAATTGAGGTGTATAAAATTAGATAGAGTGGATCGGAAGGACCTATTTCCCTTAGTAGGGAAGTCAATAACCAGGGGGCATAGATTTAAGGTGATTGGTAGAAGGATCAGAGGGGAGCTGAGGAAATATGTTTTCACTAAGAGGGTGGTGGGATTCTGGAACTCACTGCTTGAAAGGGTAGTAGAGGCAGAAACCCTCAACTCATTTAAAAAGTACCTGGATGTGCACCTGAAGTGCCGTGATCTACAAGGCTACGGACTAAGTGCTGGAAAGTGGGATTAGGCTGGGTGGCTCATTTTTGGTCGCCGCTGACACGATGGGCCGAATGGCCTCCTTCTGTTCCGTAAATTTTCTATGATTATCCCCCACCTTCTGGTTCCTTTGGTCTTGACTCCCCGTGTGCAATGCCATGGGTGTTGATTAATAACACTTTAATAAGATTTCCCACTTGTTTGTGACATTGTTGTGATGAAAATGATACATGGGCCCTCTTGGAACCTTTAAAAAAAATTGCCAGTCATTTTTTTCCTTTAAGTTGACAGTTCACCTCCAATTGCATTGAGTTTTGGTGCTAATGAAACTTCCATTGTCGTCAGCAATTGCCCTGTAGTAATTTTGGGTGTGTTTGAACTATGTCAGCTTGAGATAATATACAGACCACACAATCACTGCTTTTCACTGCTGCTAGCTATATTTATCAACACTGATCCGTTCACCTTTTGTACTAAGTTTGCGTAATGTCTGGGCCCTACCTTTAAATAGTCTACCACACCTGCAGACCTTTTAACTTTACTGAAGGTTTAAATTTGCAAATTGATGACCTACCTGCATTTCACTGCTTGGGTTGAAAACAAAGCATAATGTATTTGAAAAAAAAGGATATCCTCATGTTGAAGCACTTTCATTTCACAATTACTGCAATGCAATTTAAGACCGATGATGGATCACTTGAACAATACGAGCATTTCTTGCTTATCCGGCTTTTCTTATTATTAGAAGACTGATAAGTGTCACGTATTAAGTGCAAGACCTATGCACTTCTAAGTTACAGTCATATGTTAAAATTTAAGTTGCCGAACTTGGCATCACCTGAGCACAAGTTCTTGATTCACCCTGTTTTTGAACCTACATTTTCCACCTTGGAGGTGGTATCCTGTGCTATGAGTCTTGGTCCTTCACCTGGGTTTTTTAAAATAATAAAAATAAATTCCAAAATATATTTAACCTCCTGTCCAAATGTTGCCAATGGATTTCATAATGTGTTTTAAAAGGATTGTGCAATGTGAGGAAAATGCAAAATAACATAATAATTGTTCTCTTCTGTTGAGAATGAATTAGATTACATAGAATCATATAGAAATTACAACACGGACACGAGCCTTTTGGCCCAACCAGTCTGTTTATCCTCCACGTGAGCAGTTGTCCAAATCCCATGTGCCTGCCCTGTTCCCATTTCCTTTATACCCCTTTCCTTCAACCACCTATCTAACCTATTCTTAAATGGCCTCTCTATCAATCACTAACTCTGGTAGTGCATTTCACAGTCTCAATCTTCTGTGCAAACAAGTTGCTCATTCTCTCTGTTCTAAATCTCTTACATTTAATCTTATATTTATACCTTCTTATTCTGGAAACAGTTTGTTTATATCTATTCTGTCCAATCCCTTCATAATTTTAAATACGTCTATCAAGTCACCCTGTAAGAACATAAGGAATAGGAGTAGGAGTAGGCCATACGGCCCCTCGAGCCTGCTCCACCATTCAATAAGACCATGGCTGATCATCCACTTCAACTCCACTTTCCTGCCCGATCCCCTTATCCCTTGATTTCCTTAGTATCCAAAAATCTATCGACCTCGGTCTTGAATATACTCAACAACTGAGCATCCATAGCCCTCTGGGGTAGAGAATTCCAAAGATTACTACCTCTGAGTGAAGAAATTTCTCTTCATCTCAGTCCTAAATGGCTGATCCCTTATCCTGAGACTATGACCCCTAGTTCTAGACTCTCCAGCCAGGGGAAACAGCCTCTCACCATCTACCCTGTCAAGCCCTCTAAGAATTTTATATGTTTCAATGAGATCACCCCTCATTCTTCTAAATTCCAAGGAATATCGGCCCATTCTACTCAATCTCTTCTCACAGGATAATCCTCTCAACCCTGTAATTTCCTCTATTCCAATAAAGAGAGGCCCTGACTGGAATGTCAGGAGTTTCTTGTGTTGTCCAGTTTGTCCACTGGTGACTGATGAGCCTGATGTCGGAACCAGAGGTGTTCTTGCACTGGTCATAGTGTAAGATGATTTGGTTGTGGTTTTGCAGTTTCTTGATTTCTCCTTAACTTGCTTACAAATCTGTTTTTGGAGCGAGAGGCACTAACATACAGAGTGGTGTGTCCTTGCTGCCTATCCAGTTCCTCATCCTCCCAGTCATCAGTGGAGATGTTACATGCCTTCTCATCTGCATGCAGCCCTTCAGCGACATCATCCGAAAACACATCGGGTTCCGCATTTACGGTGATGACACCCAACTCTACCTCACACCCGCCTCTCTCAACCCCTCTAATACCTCTGTGTGGTCAGATTGCTTATCTGACATCTAGTCCTGGCTGAGTTAAAATTTCCTCCAATCAAACATTGGGAAGACCAAAGCCATTGTCTTTGGCCCCTACAGATGTTTGGCATGCATGTAAACATTCCGACACATAAGGGATTTCAGCAATCTTAATTTATGACTAAAGTTGTCTCAGACAGGATGAATGTGGCCAAAATATTTAGCCTGAAGTCAGATACCAAGAAATTGAAACAAAAAATGCCCTTTAAAGCTTCTGTCGCAACACAGGCTGACAAAAGAAATGGGCCCACCCTGACGGGAGAAGGTAACTTCAAGCCTCCAATAACTAATTGGGGCAGAAATCACTCCCGAAATAACAGAGAGCCCAACAGCGCTCTCTGTTGTTAGTGCCGAAATGGAGGAGCAAATTCCGGCATTCGCACATGCGCAGTGAAATGCAGAAATCCGGAACTTGCTCCTACTGCTGGCGATATGACGGAATCAAACTAAAGGTATATCGCCCGCTGCAATCGGAGAAATCATTGAAAAAGTGCAAACCTCTTATCTGCTCAGCTGGAAAGTAACTATTTATGCCACAAAACAGGAACTCTTAAAAATACAGGTCTAAACTAAGTTTTAGTGACTGCCAAACAACTAAAAATTAACTTTTAAAAATGTGGAGTCTCATTACTCCTTATTTTAAGTCTTTGATCATTAAAAAATAATTTTAAAATAATTTTTAAATTAAAAAAGTTATTTTTTTTACTTTTCCCTTCTGTCTCTTTTATTTAATTCAGTTCAATTATTTCTTACCCTCTTTTTGCTGTCTATAACTGCTTTTACATTCATTTTAATGTTACTTTCACTTCCTGGTTTAATGCTACAAGCCTGCAGAGACAGTGAATGCAGCTTATCAAAAATGTGAGGGAAGGGGAATTGTCGAGAGGAGAGATCAATCCTCTCACTTCTCCTGGTGTCCTCGCTTCACCTGAACTGACGCTGGACTCTTCTCCACTTCCTATTAGAGGCCAAAAAGACTGTGTTAAGTTAATGGGTTAGTATAAATCTATGGAGTGGCGAGCAGTGTTGGTTTGCCACTCTGAGCAATTTCTGCCCCATTATCTTTGTTGATAAGACAGGTATTTTTGGCAGGCAGCCCCAGGGTTCCATTATCCAGGTGGATTCTCACTTCAGGATGTCCATTCTAGTCGGACAGAGTGACTGGGCCAAGTTGTCATGTCATGATCAGCCATCATCTTACTGAATGGAGGAGCAGGCTCGAGGGTCTGTATGCTCCTATTTCTTATGTTCTTTTGAAATGTATGCTGCCTATTATCTGATTAGACTTGTTTCAATTGTGTAAGCAGGAGAATTGGAATTTAGTAACCATTTATATCTGTCAGGACTTTACCAAGTATTCACTTAAATCAGACCCATATGTGGATTCAACTCAATGTAAATGAGAATGCTTCAGGACAGAGTTATCTTTAATTTCCTTCCCTCCCATTGCGTCTCCCCCCTGCCCCCACCTTCTCTTTATTTCCCTCGCACTGCAGTTTTTTTTTAATCGTTCATGGGATGTGGGCGTTGCTGGCAAGGCCAGCATTTATTGCCCATCCCTAATTGCCCTTGAGAAGGTGGTGGTGAGCCCCCTTCTTGAACTGCTGCAGTCCGTGTGGTGACGGTTCTCCCACAGTGCTGTTAGGAAGGGAGTTCCAGGATTTTGACCCAGCGACGATGAAGGAACGGCGATATATTTCCAAGTCAGGATGGTGTGTGACTTGGAGGGGAACGTGCAGGTGGTGTTGTTCCCATGTGCCTGCTGCCCTTGTCCTTCCAGGTGGTAGAGGTTGCGGGTTTGGGAGGTGCTGTCGAAGAAGCCTTGGCGAGTTGCTGCAATGCATCCTGTGGATGGTACACACTGCAGCCACAGTGTGCCGGTGGTGAAGGGAGTGAATGTTTAGTGTGGTGGATGGGGTGTCAATCAAGCGGGCTGCTTTGTCCTGGATGGTGTCGAGCTTCTTGAGTGTTGTCGGAGCTGCACTCATCCAGGCAAGTGGAGAGTATTCCATCACACTTCTGACTTGTGCCTTGTAGATGGTGGAAAGGCTTTGGGGAGTCAGGAGGTGAGTCACTCACCGCAGGCTACCCAGCCTCTGACCTGCTCTTGTAGCCACATTATTTATATGGCTGGTCCAGTTAAGTTTCTGGTCAATGGTGACCCCCAGGATGTTGATGGTGGGGGATTCGGTGATGGTAATGTCGTTGAATGTCAAGGGGAGGTGGTTATAATCTCTCTTATTTGAGATGGTCATTGCCTGGCACTTGTCTGGCGTGAATGTTTCTTGCCACTTATGAGCCCAAGCCTGGATGTTGTCCAAGTCTTGCTGGCTTTACTGGCTTTAAGACTGATGTGTCTGGAAATGAAAGTGAGATTAAGGACAGAATCCTTGAGCACCACATACGTGAGGCAGAACACATTTTAGATATGGTCATTAAGAGGAAGTTGCTTTATTATCTGATCCCATTGTTATTTACTGGTAATGTCAAGTACAGTAACCTCAGCAAGTAGACCAGCCAAGGGTCAAAGATATTCATGAGGCAACATTTTTTCATCTTCAAAGACCTTTATCCTCAAATGTTTGGCTTAAAAATGCATTGCAAATATCAATGTGGTCATGAGCTGATCTGGGAGAAGCAGCCATGAGTACATATACCTGTCAACCATCAGTGCTTCATGCTGACAGTCAGTGTTTTGGGAGCTCCACTCCTCTCTCCTTTCCACTCCTCTCAGTGCTGCTCCACAAGTGCTGCTGCTGTTAATCAAGTGATTCTAGTTGCTGCATACTGTGGGCAGGGATTTCTGTGAGAACAGGAAAAGGGAGGGGGAAACGAATGGCAATTATGGGAAAAGTAATGGTAATGAGGGGTAGAGATTAAGGGAATTAGATGGCAATGAAGGGAAGAGAGAGGGAGAAATGGAAAAGGGGAAATGTCTTTTGATTACCGTACCACATTTAAATGAGAGCAAAGGGCAGGGGGCAGGGGGCAGGGCTTTGGAAATTTCCTTGTCTTCTGTGCCATCCAGAGAAGGAGGGAGAGGATCTAGTTTTGGCCACCTCTTCCTCCCTTCTGCCTTCTTACTGTTGGCAGCTCTGCTTCAGAGCCATGTTTATCATTTTTTTTTCAAATATATATCTATGCCCCTTTAAACCTTGACCCTCCCCTTTCCCATGCTTCAATGAATAGTCTGCTGCAGCACTACTGGATCTTTCAGTGATGACTGTGGCAGACCCTCTGCAGAGCCAGCTCGTGTGTACGATTAACCCAGCCAAGTAAACTGAGTCAGGGCAGCGGGCAATGTAAGGGTAAGGGGCTCCTGTTTTTGTGTGTAGATACACCTCATTTTTTTATGTACGGAGGAGGTTCTTTTTTTGCATGAGGGTCTCACTCTTTTGTATTAAGGGATCCCACTTTTTTATGTATGGGTGTCCCACTTTTTGTGTGTACAAGGGCTTCATTGCTGCATAATCATACGTGGCCCACTCACTGGTTTTGATATGTATATCTGACCCTTGGTTTCAAAGGACCTCCCTGTTATCGTAGATACTCTACATTTTATACAGGTACCATGCATTACAGTAGATGCCATGATTTGATACTCAATATATTTTATGTGTGCAATATATTAAACCAGTATCATGATTTAATACCCCATGTATTATCCTCATAGTGAGCACTATAGTAGATAGGAAGGCCAGGGATTTCTGCTTCTGTGTTTGCCAGCCCATTATTTCCCACCCATTAGTGAATGGGTGGAAAATCCATGAAGGGCAAGCACGGAAGTGGAAAACCCTGGCCCATGACTTATTATCCTATATATTACATGTATACTGTGCACTATGGTAGATGCCAGAACTTAATAAGTACCCTAGATGTTCTGTACACTATGCATGGTGCGCTACGATAGATAACATGACTTAGAAGAGAGAAAGCACATGCAGAGAGGATATCCACCTCAAAATACAAAATCAGAATTGTACAGTTCTTGGGCTGGTATGTGAGCAACAGAAGGGCTGTGTATTTAGATTTTTTTTTTCTGGTGGGGCACATGTTGTGGTATTAACATTTGGGAATCTTTTGTGAAAGCTGTCCAGGTACAGTGTGTGAATTAGCTCTTAATAATACGGTCTAGAGAAAAGCAAATACCTTTATGAATGGCGGCAATAGAAGCTCATGCCCCAAGGCGAAGTGACTGAGTTACCTCGGCTCATTATTCAGTATTCTGTTAAAATTAGGATAATCTGAGACCTCTGTGAAATGAACACTTGAATATCTTCTTTACAGCATTGAGGGAGAATTAAATTTCCTACTGTTGTGTAATCCACAAAAACCCCTTCAAAGATCTTTGTGGAAAAATTTGCAAATGTTATGAATACATTGAAATAGAATGTCAAGAAGCAATGGAGCAGTTATGCACATAATGGCTCTGTGGGGATTTTGGGCAACATGATAGTCATATTTTACTGAACTGAGTTGAGTTTTTACAATAGAGATTACTCTTTTATTTTCTTTTATTGTCTTTTGTGTTCTCTTTCATTTTATCTTTTGTTGCTTGTGAAGGCATGTAGGACACATGAAAGCAAGAAAGGTTAGAGTTCAGAAGAAGGGGAACTGAAATAGCTGGATCAGAGGTTTCATGCTAACATTCACTGAGCTGCTTTAGAAATGTTAAGCACATTTTCAATGTTTTGAACCAAGGCACCTTTGATACAAAACACTGATTTTTATCTTGAGCACATAA
The DNA here is from genome assembly GCF_035084215.1 of Heptranchias perlo. Classification (NCBI taxonomy): domain Eukaryota; kingdom Metazoa; phylum Chordata; class Chondrichthyes; order Hexanchiformes; family Hexanchidae; genus Heptranchias; species Heptranchias perlo. The sequence continues at coordinate 53,511,161 of NC_090333.1, forward strand.
TCTAGGCTGATGTCTCAGTGCAGTAGAGGGAGTGCTGCACTGTAGGAGGTGCCATCTTTCAGATGAGACGTTAAACCAAGGCCTCTCGGGTGAATGTAAAAGGCAGTATTCGCAAAAGAGCAGGTGAATTCTCCCAGTGTCCTGGACAACATTTATCCCTCAACCAACAATTAAAACAGATGATCTGATTATTTATTTCATTGCTGTTTGTGGGAGCTTGCTGTGTGCAAATTGGCTGCTGCGTTTCCTACATTACAACGTTGACTACACTTCAAAAGTACTTCCTTCGTTGTAAAGAGCTTTGGGATATCCTGAGGTTGTGAAAGGCGCTATATAAATGCAAGTCCTTTCTTTCTTTGTAATAATTGGGGGGAATTTTAACCCCCAAGAACAGGTGGGATGGGGGTGGGTGGGTGGGTGGTGAAAATCAAGTTTTTTTGATCGCAACCACATCCCAGCTCCAATGCGCCCACTTCCGGGTTTAACATGGGCGTGTTTGGATGTGTGCGTGGATGCGTGCGTGGCACATACTCGCTGAGGTCGCGTCCCCAATTAGTGCCGGCAAGTGGGTCGTTAGTGTGTCAATTTAGGTCATTATGAGACGTCAAGGACTTTTAAAAAAATATTAAATTTAACATAAGTTCAAATTTAACTTCTCCAGCTTCAGCTGCTTCATCAATGACCTTCCCTCCATCAAAAGCTCAGAAGTGTGGATGTTCGCTGATGATTGCACAGTGTTCAGTTCCATTCTCAACCCCTCTGATAAGTGAAGCAGTCTGAGCCCGCATGCAGCAAGACCTGGACAACATCCAGGCTTGGGCTGATAAGTGGTAAGTAACATTCATGACAGACAAGTGCCAGGCAATGACCATCCCCAACAAGAGAGAATCTAACCATCTCTCCTTGACATCCAACGGCATTACCATCGCTGAATCCCCCACCATCAACTTACTGGGGGTCACCATTGACCAGAAACTTAACTGGACCAGCCACATAAATACTGTGGCGACAAGAGCAGGTCAGAGGCTGGGTATTCTGCGCCCTCCCTTGATCATATCAATGGTCCCACCCCCACCGATCTTCTCAACAGCTCACGATCTCTCCCTACCCCCTCCCTTCTGATCCCCGGCTGCGGCCTGCTAACGCAGACCATCCTGCCCAACAGCCAGCCAGGCAGTCAATCAGCCTGGCTGCCGTGCGTGAAACCCTGGAAGTAAAATTTTTATCATTCAATTAGGTTGCGATCGCTCATTTGGCGGGTCCAAGTCAAAATCATGCCCCAGGTCTGTGTTGGCAGATTAAAGAAAAACACACCGGAAACTCAGACAGGGCTAACCAACTCCTGTGTTTAAAACATAGAGAAGTTAGAGCTGATTTTCCTCTCCCCCATTCCCAAATAGCACCCTATAAATGGGTGCATTGCCGAGGAAAAATTAGGTGTTATTATTTTGCTCCATTTTGTTTCGGAGTAGCACTAGGCTCAACTTTCCTGTATGGCCTTTCTCATGTCTGTACCTCTCTGCACCTGAAGAGGGTGCAGAAATGTCAATTTCATGCAAGTGAATGCCAGAGAGCTTTACATCCAAATTTCCTTGTAGCACTGGAGGCAGTTGAGGTATACACTACCTCAATAAAACCTTCATACTACTAATTTCTAGGTGTTATCTGTCTTAAGGAACAGGCTGTTAGTGCCAAGATAAGATTATTTTTGTGTTTTTGAATAGAAACTAGTTTTGCTGTTGGTATTTACATTTATTGATGGAGGCCATATTCAGTATGGTGGCACCCCCATCCTTTTTGTGATGTGGCTTATTTGGAAGCAGATGATGGGAAACAACCACAAGCTCGTTTGGCAGTTATAGAAGTCATTCGCTTCAGCCTCTCCTGAGCTAACAACTGTTTCCCTACCACAGAGTAGGAACTTCCCCTGGCCATGCACCGGCTTCACGGCACCTGCAATAAAAAGAAAAGTCTCATCATCAAACCAATATCCTCCTCCTATTCCTGTACTATCTTTCATATCCACACTTATTTCCTCTGTTCCTCCACCTATTGTTGGAGCTCCCTCCAAGGCTGACTGGACTCTTGGGGAGCTGATGCCACACCAGTTATGGCATAGCAACACAAACTGATTCATGGAATGGAACCTTTTAAGTTTATGCAAAGGTCACCAACACACAAATCCTAGCAGGCATAAATTAAATTAGAAACTTACCACAAGTCATCCAAAGGAGTCCAAATAAAAATCACTCCCAATTGGTGTTAAGATTGTGCCTAAGCATGGACTCTATCCAGTTTATTTCATCTCTTAAGAAAGTTGGCCAACCAAAGGTAGAATTTGCTCTGTGAAGTTTCTTCCTGAACAGTAGGGTAATTAGTAAAACTCCAGCATGTTAAGCTAATTTTCCAACCTATGCTGTTCAACTTTGCATTCCATAGATGTGACATCCAGCAGCATTTTCTCCAGATATTATTTCAAAGACCATGCCCATAAGCGAGCCTTTGCTCCCTATGAACCAATATTTGAATAATGTAATGTGCTCAGGGGTCAAACAGAAACTCTAATTACTGTCTTCAATTTTCCAAATAGATCACTAGCCCCCTTATGATCTCCTAAACTTTGGATAGCATTAGAATAAACACCCCATCAGACTTTCGCTTATGCTATCAACTACAGAAGTTATTAATCATGAATAAATAACCAATAGCAAAGGCAAATGGTAGATTTACAATAATAGACCATAATTATTCATCCTTGAATGTAGAAAATAACATATATTCCTGCATTAAAACTCCAAGTACAACTGGACCTGGGATTATACTCCTGCTATGCTTTCTTATGGCTTCAGAAGGACTGAAGAACTGGGCCAAGCCTACTAAATATAAACCTACCATTCCCTGAGAATCAAAACAATGCTTATCCAATTAACTTCAGCTGTGGCATTCGACTGATCTCCCTGCTCTTCTGTGTCTGCCTAACTGAGGTGTCAAGATGGCCAATCAGGCAGACTTAATAAATCAATAAGATAGATATCTGGGACTGCTTCTAGACAAAACACTAATGGCTTTGTTCTTACCATTAATTATCATATTGAAGCAATGTTTTGTTTCATTGCAGCAACATCTATGGAACGTAATTCCTGCACATACCTCAGGGAAATGTATTCTCCTCCTATTTCTTGCAGTAACCAACATTTAAAGTGACCACCCATTTCCCATACAAGGGTATTAAAATATATGGACTTACGATTAGAATTGTGAATAAAACTCCCCATTTGTCATGATTCTGTGAAGGAGATAGTCATCCTTTTTAATGGAGTTTGGTTTCTACATGGTGTCATGGTTGCAAGATGACCAGATTGATGAAGCCAATGATTTTAATCATGGTTAAGTTAGTCCACAGAACAATTTACTCAAAAATGAATTGCAGATGTGCTCCATCCAACAGTAACAGAATTGACAGTTTGCCAAACAAAAAATGTCATAAAGAGTGCTATGAGTTCAATTAACGACAGATGCCAAGTACGTTACTAATACTGGTGGGAAAGCCTTGGTTCGGTCTAATGTTTCATTTAGTAGCCTGGCTGGAGTCTAAGCAGTTATTTTTAATAGGAAAATACTTCAAGGGTGGCCAGCTGGAGCAGTGTGATGTTGCCTTGAGGGTAGAGGAGCAGTACTCTAATTTAGTCACACTCTGAATTCTTGATCTCTATCCAGGTTATTGTGTAAAGTTGCCTATTAGAATAAAATACTTTCTCACAGAGAAAGGGGGATACTCACAGCGTGTATCACCCACCGTCACTTTTTTTTTTATCTCCCAGAGGCTGGTTAAAGCATTAAATTGTATATAGAGCTGAGAGCTCAATGTGAGAAAGAATAGTTTTAAAAATGGGAGATAAAAATGACAATTTACAAAATAAAAGTCTAGAATTGGTTTACTGTTAAAGTACATTAACATTATTAATCACAAACTGTAACATTAATTAAACTGTAACATTAACATTATTAATTACTTAAACTGTAAGTTTCACATCAAAAACAGTAATGGGGTTTGACCTACAGAGACGAGGATTATTTTTGGCCATCAATCTAAGAAAAAGCTAGTCTTAAAGGGAAATAGTCCATTTGTGGGGAATGGATGTACTCCTCCCATACACCTTGTAAGAACATGAATAAAAATGTTTAGTTTCTTAATGTTGGAAAATAAGTTTCACTTCTTTGACAGCAGCCTATTTGGAAACCTGTTCTGTCAAGTCTCGCAGAGAGAAGAGAGCCACTGAGTTGGCATATACATGGAGTTTGTAGGCAAGTGGCTCTCCCTATACAACCCTGGATCAACATCCTTCCTGGTCCTGGATGTTGAACCACCAAGCCAGAACAATTTAACCATTTCACTTCCAATTAAAACTTGATGTGAGGGTAAAATCCACAACTGCATGCTCAAAACGAGTGTAAGCTGCAGAATTTGTGGTAGTGTTGTAGCAACATCTCCAACCTATGCTCCCTTTGATTGCAGCTCCCTACTGGGAGCTTGGTAGTACTGAATTCATTCCTGTAATTCCCGGGGGTATAAGCCCACCTTGCCATTTCTAAACATTGAAGACCACTGGAAATTCTGACCATGTGACCCTTTCTGGCACTCTAGATGTAGGAATTAAATCCATGAACATCTTTAGTCTAAAAGGACTATCTCTGCCTAACTGGACATTATTGGATTCTGGTGTTGTAAGATTCCTTATAACTGGACATTAGCTAATTAAGTATCCCAATGAAGAATGATGCTGGGAGTAAAAAATAAAATTAAACAATTGCCACAAAGTTTCATGAGAACCTAAGGCCCAATTAAGTATCCCAATGAGGAATGATTGAATGTTAGTGGTCTTGATGGTATTTTCCATTGTCTCTTCTTGAAACAAGTATTGTCTTTTGAACTAATCAGTCTGAGATTTTGAGATGTGGGTTTTATTAGGTCATCAATGGAAGAAAAGGCCATACTGAAGGAGGAACATTTAACAGTACCAAAAACCAGATGAAGAACAGGATAAAATTACAGTAAAAGGGAGAAACTGACTCAAAATACCCCATTACAAAAAAAAAGTGAAAAATAATAGTTTCCTCTTGGCAGTAACCACTAAATATAAATACTCATAAGCATTCCAGTAATACTGCATTCCTGTAATCCTCAATTAGCCTGCATTTACCAGCTGAATAGCCACAGGCAACTTGGATGTAGCAAACATGTTGGGACTGATTTTCATGCTACTACTGCCCGGGTGTGTCAGTTTGCAGGGTGTAATGGGGTGGAGAAAAGGGCAGAGACACGTAATGCTAGGTCTGGGCCCTTGAGGCATGACCTGCATTTCCAGTGGGCGAGCAGGTAGGTAGGTATAGGAAGCGCCTGACTGAAAACGTTCTAATTACCACGCACATAATTGAGTGCTCAGGATAGGCGTTGAATGGGATATGGAAGAAAATTTAAACGGCCAGTAATAGGATTCATTCAATAGTTTTTAGACCTTTTCTGGCCAGTTATTCTTAATTGTTTTTTGGGTTTTTTTTTCTCTCGGGCCTTAGGTTCTCATGAAACTTTGTGGCAATTGTTTAATTTTATTTTTTACTCCCAGCATCATTACTAACATCAATGACTTCAGATGGGAGATTCCCACTGGGGAAGTGCTTGGAAAAAGGAGGGGAGGACCAACAGAGGGGTGTCGAATAGGTCAGACTGTATACGTGCTGCTCTCTGCCCATCTGCTGGAACCTGCACGTCAGCATCTGCAGCCAGATGTGGACATACCTTGTCTTGGCCGATGTTTACTGAGTGTGTAGGCTCCCTCTCTGAAGATTGTATAAGATATGCGATTTGAGAACCTTTTCATTCAATCATCTGACGAAGGAGATAATCTCCGAAAGCTTGTGATTTTAAAATAAATTTGTTGGACTATAACCTGGTGTTGTAAGATTCCTTACATTTGTCCACCCCAGTCCATCACCGGCATCTCCACATCTCTGAAGATAGATAGTGATAGATAGTAGGTCTGATGGCACAGAATCAGTTGAAGGCATGGTTAATCATTATATTGGATGGTTGTTCAGAAGCACCCCCAATTGCGGCATGTCATTCTCCAAGGCTGATTTGGCAGCTCCTCCCAAACCCGCGACCTCCACCACAAGGGCAGCAGGTGCATAGGAACACAATCACCTCCAAGTTCCCCTTCAAGTCACAGTCCAGCCCGACTTGGACAAATATCGCTGTTCCTTCATTGTCACTGGGTCAAAATCCTGGAAGTCCCCACATAACAGTATTGTGGGAGAACCTTCACCACACGGACTGCTGCAGCTCAAGAAGAAGATCCACCACCACCTTCTCAAGGATAACTCGGAATGGGCAATAAACGCTGTCGTTGCCAGCAACGCCCATATCCCGAGAAGAAACAATAAAAATACTTTTTCTGGTTCTGCAGGACAAAGGAATGCCAGGGTGTCATGTCAGCAACATTCGATTGGCTTTACCTGCCAACTTGCAGGTATTGTTGCACCACCCCGACAATGACTGTAGGGAACTATTTTCTTAGGATCTAAGTCAGCAGAAAGCCAAATGCAGAGCGGTGTCAACTGCTGTATTGTTACTGACTGTGACACTTCCCTTTAATTGCCCCAATCCCTTTAAATTTCACATATGCAGTTATCTGCTCCCACCACTAGTATGCACACTACACCTGCTCAAATCAGCATTTAGATGTGCGAATAATTATGTAAATAAACTGGCCCAGGAAATTTTAGCACTTCACCATTCTGGCAGAATTAACTCCAGTTTTTAAACCATTTAGAATTTATTTGCACCAGTGGGCAAAAATCAGACTCATTCGTTTAGCTAGCAATCAGGCACTAAGAGACTGAAACAAAAAAAAACACTCTATGGCCCCCCTCCCAACATACATTGTCAAAACAGGCCCACTCCCAATGGGAAGGTAATTTCTGGTCCCCAATAATTTTTTCATGCTTTCAATTGTATTTTGATTTATACATGATGAAGCAACGGAAAGGGTTGATGAGGATAATGCGGCTGATGTTGTGTATATGGACTTTCAAAAGGCATTTGATAATTATTCACAATGTTTATTAACAACTTAGATGAAGGCATAGAAAGTCTCATATCTAAGGTTGCCAACGACACAAAGATTGGTGGCATTGTAAGCAATGTAGATGAAAACATAAAATTACAAAGTTTTATTGATAGATTAGGTGAATGGGCAAAACTGTGGCAAATGGAATTCAATGTAGACAAATGTGAGGTCAATCACTTTGGATCAAGACAGGATAGAACAGGGTACTTTCTAATTGGTAAAAAGTTAAAAACAGTGGATGTCCAAAGGGACTTAGGGGTTCAGATACATTGATCATTGAAGTGTCATGAACAGGTGCAGAAAATAATCAAGAAGGCAAATGGAATGCTGGCCTTTATATCTAGAGGACTGGAGTACAAGGGGGCAGAAGTTATGCTGCAGCTATACAAAACCCTGGTTAGACCGCACCTGGAGTACTGTGAGCAGTTCTGGGCACCGGACCTTCGGAAGGACATATTAGCCTTGGAGGGAGTGCAGCGTAGGTTTACTAGAATGATACCCGGACTTCAAGGGTTAAGTTGAAGTCTTATCTTATGTTCTTAAGTTACGAGGAGAGATTACACAAATTGGGGTTGTATTCTCTGGAGTTTCGAAGGTTTAGGGGTGATCTGATCGAAGTTTATAAGATATTAAGGGGAACAGATAGGGTGGATAGAGAGAAACTATTTCTGCTGGTTGGGGATTCTAGGAGTAGGGGGCACAGTCTAAAAATTAGAGCCAGACCTTTCAGGAGTGAGATTAGAAAACATTTCTACATACAAAGGGTGGTAGAAGTTTGGAACTCTCTTCCGCAAACGGCAATTGATACTATCTCAATTGCTAAATTTAAATCCGCGATAGATAGCTTTTTGGCAACCAAAGGTATTAAGGGATATGGGCCAAAGGCAGGTATATGGAGTTAGATCACAGATCAGCCAAGATCTTATCAAATGGCAGAGCAGGCACGAGGGGCTGAATGGCCTACTCCTGTTCCTATGTTCCTAAGTATCACAGAATAGATGTGTTAGCAAAATTAAAGCCCATGGGATTAAAGGGGCAGTGGCAGCGTGAATACAAAATTGGCTAAGGGATAGAAAGCAGATGGTAGTGGTGAACGGTTGTTTTTCAGACTGGAGGGAAGTATATGGTGGTGTTCCCTAGGGGTCGGTATTAGGACCACTGCTCTTTTTGATATATATTAATGACCTGGACTTGGGTATAGAAGGTATAATTTCAAAGTTTGCAGATGGCATGAAACTTGAAAATGTAGTAAACAATGTGGAGGATAGTAACAGACTTTGGGAGGACATGGTGAAATGGGCAGACATGTGGCAGATGAAATTTCACGCAGAGAAGTGTGAAGTGATTCATTTTGGTTGGAAGAATGAGGAGAGGCAATATAAACTAAATGGTACAATTTTAAAGGGGGTGCAGGAACAGAGAGACCTGGGGGTGCACATACACAAGTTGACAAGGACATGTTGAGAAGGCTGTTAATAAAGCAAATGGGATCCTGGGCTTTATTAATAGAGGCATAGAGTACAAAAGCAAGGAAGTTATGCTAAACCTTTATGAAACACTGGTTAGGCCTTAGCTGGAGTATTGCATTTAATTCTGGGCACCACACTTTAGGAAGGGTGTCAAGGCCTTGGAGAGGGTGCAGAAGAGATTTACTAGCATGGCACCAGGGATGAGGGACTTCAGTTATATGGAGAAACTGGAGGAGCTGAGATTGTTCTCCTTAGAACAGAGAAGGTTAAGGGGAGATTTTGATATGGGTGCTTAAAATCATGAACAGTTTTGACAGAGTAAATAAGGAGAAATTGTTTCCAGTGGCAGAAGGGTCGGTAACCAGAGGACACAGATTTAAGGTGATTGTCAAAAGAGCCAGAGGCGACATAAGGAAACACTTTGTTAAGCAGTGAGTTGTAATGATCTGGAATGCACTGCCTGAAAGGGTGGTGGAAGCAGATTCAATAGTAACTTTCAAAAGGGAAAAAATTACATGGCTATGGGGAAATAACAGGGGAATGAGATTAATTGGATAGCCCTTTTGAAGACCCAGCACAGGCACGATGGGCCAAATGGCCTCCTCCTGAGCTGTATCTACTATGATACTATGATAAGGATTTTGTGGCAAGCAGCCCCAAACTGACATCAGCCAGCTGGATTTCCCCCTTTCATCATGTGCACTGCACATAATGGGGTTTCTCTGGGTCAGTTAAAAAGAGATTGACTTTTTCATGGCGAAGAGGCGAGAGCCACAGAGTGAGTTATCCATGGCATTCCTTGTCAACTCCACTGAGCTGTTTACAGTACTGTATTGGGATTACAAACATAACAATTTGTAAAAAATAATAGTCTGGAATTGATGAACACTATTATTTCCTACATCTCCAAGCAACCCATTGAAAACAGGAAGTAATAAAGGACCAAGGATTGATTTTCAGCCATCAAATTAAGAAAAGGTTAGCCTAAAGGGAAACATACTTTTTGGAGGACAGTCCAAAACTGTTCAACAACACTTTGTACTTATGTAGATAAAGCACCTTGCATGAATGAGGATCGCCAAGCACTTTATAAGAGGGATAGCAGGATTCTGAAATGGTGGATACTAAGTGAGGGAATTTAAGATAGGGATGAGTGATATTTAAGGAGATTGTTGAAGACAGTGGTTTTGGAAGAGAATTCCAGAGAGCTGAGTCATGATGGCTGGAAGATCAGCCACTGATAGTGATGTAAGGAGATGGAATAAACAATACTTGAGAGTCAAGGGAACGGAAGTTATGTGCTGGGATGTATGCTGAGAAGATTTCCTGAGCGGGGTGAGAGCGAAGAAGCCGAAGACGATGATCTTGAACATGGTTCGCTGGGGCACAGACTGTTAGCCCATCACCAAGACCGCCTACTTCCACCTATGTAATATCTCCCATTTCCGCCCTTGCCTCAGCTCATCTGCTGCTGAACCCTCATCCATGCCTTTGTTACCTCTAGACTTGACTATTCCAATACTCTCTTGGCTGGCCTCCCCACCCTCCATAAACTTGAGCTCATCCAAAACTCTGCTGCCCGTATCCTAACTCGCACCAAGTCCTGTTCATCCATCACCCTGTGCTCGCTGACCTACATTGGCCCTCGATCTGGCAACACCTCAGTTATAAAATTCTAATCCTTTTTTTTCAAATCCCTCCATGGCCTCGCCCCTCCCTATCACTGTAACCTCCTCCAGTCCTACAACCCTTTGAGATCTCTGCGCACCTCCAGTTCTTGCCTTTTGCACATCCCTGATTTTAATCACTCCACCATTGGCGGCCATGCCTTCAGCTGCCGAGGCCCTAAGCTCTGGAATTCCCTCCATAGACCTCTCCGCCTCTCTACATCTCTCTCCTCCTTTTAAGATGCTCCTTAAAACCTACCTCTTTGACCCTCATCTGTTCTCCTATCTCTTTATCTGGCTCGGTGTCAAATTTGTTTGATAATTGTTCCTGTGAAGCACCTTGGGACGTTTTACGATGTCAAAGATGCTAAATAAATACAAGTTGTTGTTGTCAGTGGGGCTGGATGATGACAGGTGGTTGTGGATGTGTGGGACATTGTGCAGAGAGGACTCAGGCCACAGAGTTCTGGATTAATTGAAATTCATGGATGGTGGAGCTGGCAAGGCCACGGAAAAGAGCATTTGAGAAATCGGCCCTCTAGGTGACAAAGATTAGATTTTAGGTTTCAGCAGTGGAGAACATTAAGGCAGGAGCTTATGTGTTGGAAGAAGATGGTCCTGGCAACAGATTGGTTGTGGAATTGAAAGGTCAGCTAAGGCTTGAACAGGACACTGAGCTTGCTCACTACTGGGTATAATCTGAGGAAACAGCCAGAGAGGTTGCTGGAGTTTGAGCCAGAGGCATGTAGATGCTGGCAAGAGCACAAACATTCCACTGTAAAGTACTCCTCCACTTCCTCCCCCCCCCCCCCCTCCCCTTCGTCATATGGTGAAGCCAAAAAATACAGTGCTTTTCTCCTTGGTAAAGGACTAAGACCGAAGAAAACAAAATAATGCTGCTGTTGGTCATGACAGCTGCTGTTGATGAAATCATTATGACTGGGGTTATGAAATAAGCTGCTGATCCTAACCCATCATTCAGGAAACTGCACGTGTTGTATTGCATTTAATTTCAACATACAGTGCAGTAAGTGGGCAGCATAAGGGATTTCACAACTTCAGTGACTAGGTCTATGTAATTGCAGTGATTACCGATGACTGGAGTAACCGTAAAAATGAATTGATGGAAGATTTTGAACTAACCTTATTAACCTTTATCTGGGAAACCCATGAGCTCAATCCCTGGCACAATCGCCAAAATCACCAGTTACCACTGTATTGGTCATTGCAGGCTGGGCTCAACAAAAGTGACAGACTTGCATTTATATATCAATTTATTGCATTTATAAAGCACTTGACACATTTAAATAGTACCTGATTATATTGTGTTTCTCACATTTAGATAGAATTTATCACATTTATATCATGTTTTATTATGTCTCAAACTTAACAAAATGCTGCACATATGGTTAATTACTTGGAAAGCAGTGCATTTGAAGAAAGAACTTGCATTTATATAGTGCTCAGGATGTCACAAAGCACTTCACAACCAATGAATTACTTTTGTAGTGCAGTACTTGTTCGGCAGTCAAACTTGGCAGCCATTTTGCACACAGCAAGATCCCACAAAAAAGTAATGAGATGAATTAACCAGTTCATTTGAGGGAGGAATATTGGCCAAGACACCAGGAAAATTCTCTGCTCCTCTTCCAATGGCGTTATAGGAATCTTCAATGTCTACCTGAACCACCACAACAGGCAAACAAAGCCTCTGTTTAACACCTCATTCAAAGTGGATTTCTACTTAAAAAGGGAAATTTTGCAGGACAAGGGGAAAGAGCAGGGGAGTGGGACTAATTGGTAGCTCTTTCACAGAGCTGGCATAGACACAATGGGCCGAATGGCCTCTTTCTATGCTGTATGATTCTTTGATTCTAAGTATTTCTTTGATGCTATTGTCATTTCTTTTGACACATGAATGCTTTTGATAGAGATCTAGTCAGTACACATATGCTGTGTTTGAATCCTGGATTGATAGTCACAAGGCAGGTTGCATAAACTTGGTTTGTATTCCCGAGTTTGGAAGGTTGAGAGGTGATCTAATCTAGGTGTTTAAAATGTCAAAGGGATTCGACAGAGTATATACAGAGAGACTATTTCCTTTGGTGGAGGAATCTAAAACAAGGGGGCATAATCTTAAAATTAGAGCTAGGCCATTTAGGATTAAAATTAGGAAGCACTTTTTCCACACAAAGGGTAGTGGAAATCTGGAACTCTCCCCCAAATGGCTATGGATGCTGGATCAATTAAAATGTTCAAGACTGAGAGCAATAGGTATTTGTTAGGTAAGATTATCAAGGCATATAGAACAAAGGCTTGTAAATGAAATTGAGGTACAGATCAGCTATGATTTAATAGAATGGCGAGATAGGCTCCAGGGGTTGAATGTCCTACTCCTGTTACTATGTTCCTAAGATGTGGAGAGGCTGTTATATCTACTAAGCCCATCTCAGACTACAGCAGTTTGAGTGAGCTCAAGTAATATGGGGTTATTCATATGGAAGGTGTTTGGGGTATTCCTTTGATTCTTGAAATTAATCATCCAAGTGAAGTTGGTATTGATGGTAACTAAGCAACATCACCAACAATGCTGCAAACTCTGCTCATGAATACAATACTTGTTTTCATATTGATGTCAGTGAGGTGTTGCTCCATCGGTTCCTCCCATAACCAATGCTGGCAAACGTAGATTAACTGGCCATTCATCTCAATACTGGTGTAAGATCTTGCTGTGTGCAGAATGACGGCCATGTTTCCTCACATAACAACAGCTGCTCCACTTCAAATTCATTCTTTGTTTAGCAAATTTCTGAGAGAGATGATAAGGGATGTAAAACTAATTAGCTTTGGATGTATGGGCCCAGAAATTGCTCGGAGCGGTGAACCAACAGTGCTCGCCGCTCCATAGATTTATACTAACCCACTAACTTACTTTACTTTGGACACTTCCTCGACTAGGAAGTGGAGAAGAGCCCAGCGTCAGATCAGGTGAAGCTAGGATCCTGGGAGAAGCGAGATGAGCAATCTCTCCCCTCGGCCAATTAGATCGCAGTATTTTTGACACGCTGCGTTCACTATCTCTGCAGGCTTGAATAGTTAAACCAGGAAGTGAAAGGTACAACATTAAAATCATTGTAAAAACAGTTAGAAACAGCAAAAAAAAGGACAAGAAATAATCAAATTAAATAAAAGAGAAAGAAGGGAAAAGTTTAAAAAAAAATAATTTTTAAATTAAAATTTTTTTTTAATGACTAAAAATTATTAAAATACGGAGTAATGAAACTCCACATTTTTATAAGTTAATTTTTAGTCGTTTGGCAGTAATTAAGACTTACCGCGCTGTTAAAACTTAGTTTAGACCTGGTATTTTTAAGCGTACCTGTTTTATGCCGATATTAGTTACTTTCCAGCTGAGCAGATGAGCAAGTTGGCGCTTTTTCAATGATTTCACTGATTCCATATCTTTCATTTGAAGCTGTCACATTGCCGGCGAACCAGTAGGACCAAGTTCCGAATTTCCGTGTTTCACTGCGCTTATACGAATGCCGGAACTTGCTCCTCTATTCCGCCACTAACAACGGAGAGCGCTGTTGTACTCACCGTTATTTTCTAACCAATTTCTGGGCCATATTGTAAATGTTATTAAGCAATTGTATATAATTTGGGTGAACGAACCCACCTCACTCCTCTGCCACATCTATCCATAGAGCGCCTGACAGAACTGATTCCCTAATCAGATGCTCCCAGCGAAAGCGGGTGATGGTAGGGAGTGCTGGTCAGGAAATCACCAGCCTATTGCACCCGATTGCCCATCTAATTAAATTAAGTAAAGTACCTTTGGAGACCATTTGGCTCCAAAATGATATCCCTAGTGATGGAAGACCCAGAACCAAGTTATCCCTTTATAGAACACCTGATTCAGACAAGTTTGCACTACTCGGGGGCTCTGTTGATGATTGACCAGTCATTGGACCTAGAAGGATAGACCTATGAGAAGGTCTGGGATTCTTCCCACACAGCTCCAAATAACCTTGCACACCAATGCCAAAATAGATAGGGTAATCTAGGTTGGGCAAGCAGTGGGAAGCTTACTAATGCTCTGTGCAACATAACCCCCGTGCATACTCGAGGAACACTTTTTGCTAACCGGTGCTTAAGCTCTCTGAACTTAGGTAAGTGACTTTGACCCTAAATGGAGAGATTGTACTGTCCCTATTCGGCAAACAGAAACTTACCTGTGTGGGCTTTTTCAGTAGCTTGGCCTTGGCATAGTGATGGGTATTTATACATATCAGGCAACTGGCTGACCAAATAAAATACAAGGAATCTTACAACACCAGGTTATAGTCCAACAGTTTTATTTGAAAATCACAAGCTTTCGGAGATTATCTCCTTCGTCAGGTGAGTGACGAAGGAGATAATCTCTGAAAGCTTGTGATTTTCAAATAAAACTGTTGGACTATAACCTGGTGTTGTAAGATTCCTTACATTTGCCCACCCCAGTCCATCACCGGCATCTCCACATCATAAACAAAATACAGATTTTGTATCTAAAACAAAAATGAATGTAAAGAGCTGCTTTTGGACCTATAAGTTGCGATTGTCTTCATTATTTTTTATTCTATGTTACTTGGTGTTTGTTATTCACTCAGCAGCCCTCTGCTAGTTCCAATCACCTGACGAAGGAGGAAGCCTTGTGATTTTCAAATAAAACTGTTGGACTATAACCTGGTGTTGTAAGATTCCTTACATAGTTCCAGTTACAGCAGCGATGATCCGTGTCTGCCTTACTCTGTAAAGGAATGAAGAAATAACCATATAATCATCCTGCGTGATTCAGTCAAAAAAATTATCATTTTTACACACTTTGGATTTCCAGTGACCACTTATTAGTCAGCTTATTCTACTGTATTGGCATCTCACTGGAAAACAGTCTGGTTTAGGAAAGCGAAAGCTACATTTTTATAAAAATCACAAGGGATTAGTGCAATCACCCTTCCTCCTGGCAAACTCAAGTCGAACTCCCTCGTCCAGCAGCCTTTCTGCATTAACTTCTCTATTCAGAACGAAGTGAAAACATAAAAAGAGTTCAAGGCATGGTCAGGTCAAAGTGGGGACACGGCAGTGAGTGACCAGTGTGTGACTCAGAGTTATTGTCATTTCCTGATGTTGACCAGGTATTTTCAAAAGCCTCTGATCAAAAATGTGTTGGTGTTATTGCGTAACGAGCAGTCCGACGATTGATTGAACACAGGCCACCTACAGCAACGGCCAAAAGCAATTGATTTCACTGGCAGCTCTCTCCTTGGACTCTCTTTGTGTGTGTGTGTGTGTGTGTGTGTGTATTTTTTTAATGACGCAAAGAATTGGTTAGGATTCAACTTGAGATTTTAGACTTGGCGTCATCTTCTTCAGACAGTCATGTGCGTCTTTCCTTTTCCAAAGGAAATTCAGGAATTGAGCAAAAAAAAAATTCTGTATTTTTCCTCTCCTCGTAGGACTGGAAGGGTTACAGAGTGCTCTGTGACTGGAAACTGATTCCAGTTATCACAGCTCAAATACACAAGCACAATTAATGGAGCCATAGTAAATCACTGTCTGTCACTAAGAGAGCAATTACTCTTTATTCATTTTTAATTAATCACAGTTATGGGGTTCCATGGAGGAAGAAGAATGCAGGATGGTACATTCATTTTAACGTCAGGTGATGCAGCACAAAGGGATTTACTCACTCGGTATCATTTCTTTAAGAACTCATGGATTTTAAAATTATTTCTCTCCTAAAATATATTTTGGCTTAAAAAACTTAAAATATAGGCCTAGAAATTCACTCGTGCCGCACCCGTTTTCTAGGTGTAAAACAGGCGCCGATAGGCAGACGGCATGCACGTGCTCATTCCGCGCCGGAAGTGCGCTGCCCACCATATTGGATCAGGCTCCACCATGGGCATCCAGGGTGCATGCTGGAATCATTTAAAAGTCTTATTATTTAAATAAGGGTCGTACGTTTGTTGTTTTTTGCCTTCTACAACTGATTCCTGACTTCTACTAACAAATTCTACTGCAGTCATGCGTGGTCTGGTAGTTCAGGCTTTGGGGCTGGAGGACAAGTTGGAGCAGACAAGAAGGCATCAGCACCTGGGAGAAGAGGGAAGGGAGGGCACTGCACAGGAGACCATACCCACTGGGTCTTGAGGGAGCACTTCTACCTTAATTTCACTGAGGGAACAATGTTTCAGGCGCCATTGCTTCACCAAGGGGCTGCCACCGAGCTATGTCACCTGCTGCAGCCATAACTTAAGCCCCGAACCAGGGCATGGACAGCATTGCCTGTGGTTGTCAAGGTCACTGTGACCCTTAACTTTTATGCAACAGGCTCCTTCCAGGCTGCAGCTGGTGGCATCAGTATTGACTCCCAGTTTGCTGTTCATGGTTGTATCAGGGAGGTGATCAAGGCGCTCTATGCCAGGAGGGACAGCTGCATTATTTTCCTCATGGACAGAGTGAAGGAGGATGAGAGAGCATTAGGCTTTGCCCACATTACAGGCTTCTCCAGGGTGCAAGGTGCCATACAATGCACCCACATTGCCTTCCACGCTCCCCATCACCACCCTGGCATCTTTCTGACTAGAAAGGGATTCCACCTCCTGAACATCCAGCTTGTTTGTGACCACAGGCAGCACGTGATGTAAGTCTGTGCCCGGTTTATCCTTGGCCCCCCCCTCCTATTTCTCATCTATATCTTGCCCCTCGGCGACGTCATTCAAAAACATGACGTCAGGTTCCACATGTACACTGACAACACCCAGCTCTACCTCACAACCACCTCCCTCGACTCCTACACGGTCTCTCATTTGTCACATTGCTTGTCTGATATTCAGTACTGGATGAGCAAAAATTTCCTCCAACTAAATATTGGGAAGACAAAGTCATTGTCTTCGGTCCCCGCTGCAAACTCCATTCCCTAGTCACCGACTCCATCCCTCTCCCTGGCCACTGTCTGAGGCTGAACCAGATCATTCGCAAACTTATCATCCTATTTGACCCTGAGATGAGCTTCCGACCACATATCCACTCCATCACCAAGACTGCCTATTTCCACCTCCATAACATTGCCCATCTCCGCCCCGCCTCAGCTATCTGCTGCTGAAACCCTCACCCGTGCCTTTGTTACCTCCAGACTGGACTATTCCAATGGTCTTCTGGCAGGCCTCCCATCTTCCACCCTCCATAAATTTGAGCTCATCCAAATCTCTGCTGCCCGAATCCTAACTCGCACCAAGTCCCGTTCTCTCATCACTCCTGTGTTGGCTGATCTACATTGGCTCCCGGTCCAGGAACGCCTCGATTTTAAAATGCTATCTCTGTAACCTTCTCCAGCCCTACACCCTTCTGAGATCTCTGGGCTCCTCCAATTCTTACCTCTTGCGCATCCCTGACTTTAATCGCTCCACCATTGGCGGCCGTGCCTTCAGCAGCCAAGGCCGTAAGCTATGGAATTCTCTCCCTAAACCTCTCAGCCTCTCGATCTCTCTTGTCCTTTAAGACGCTCCTTAAAACCTCCTTGTCACCTGTCGTAATACCTCCTTATGTGGCTCGGTGTCAAATTTTGTTTGATAACGCTCCTGTGAAGTGCCTTGGGATGTTTTACTACATTAAAGGCGCTATATAAATGCATGTTGTTGTTGTTTCCTGGAAGCAGTCATGATTTATTTATCCTGCGGCAGTCCTCTGTACTGCCTTTATTACAACCAAACCATCTGGTCACAGGCTGGCGACTGGGCAACAAGGGCTATCCCCTACAGACATGACTCCTGCCAGGAATCCAGGCACATCTTCAGAGCTGGCGTACAACAAAGCCGCACTGCCATCAGAAATGTCATCGAGCAGACAGTTGACGTGTTCAAGCAACATGTAAGCTGCCCGGACCGTTCAGGAGGAGCTTTGCAGTACAGCCCTGACCGTGTATCCAGATTTATGGTCGTCTGCTGCATGGCTTTGTGATAATCGGGGACCGGCTCTTACCACCACCTGGGCAGCAAGAAGCCCTTAGAGAGCAGCTCATCCACGAGTGCTTCACATGACCCGTCCCTCCCATCCCCAATACACCAACAGTCCCACAATCCATATCACCACCGCCCTTACTACCACCATCCAATTGCATTCCTTCAGTCTAGCTTTATGCATTTTGCCTTCATTTCTTCACAACAAATATTAACACCAATACCAAATCCAGAATAAAAAAAGTATCCAGAACTCAATTCCATCTGTGTCTAATATTTAGCAGGAATAATTAAGAATCACCTTTGTCCAACCCCTTCGTGCCTGTCTTGTGTGCTTGTTTACCTATCCTACTGCTCCTATGAAGTGTTTCCCCAATGGCTACAGCTTGGGAGATGGAAGGCTGCTGAGGACACTTCAGATGGCCATGGTGGGTGACCTCGAGCAGCTGTGGGCCTAGAGGGCCTGACTGGACACTGCAGCATCTCAGCTTGGGTTGGGGCAGTTTGGCCCAGCCGGCTGTGTGACACTAACAAGGGCACTGGCGGAGTGGCTGGGGGGGGGGGGAAGCAGGCAAGCTGTCATGCTGAGAGGTTACAGTAGGGGCTTCACCCATGGAGCAAAGTCCACTCTCTTGGGACTGTGCCTCAGAACTCGTAGCTCTCTGTTGAAGAGAGCCATGAATGGCAGCTGTCTG
This sequence comes from Heptranchias perlo, assembly GCF_035084215.1. Lineage (NCBI taxonomy): Eukaryota > Metazoa > Chordata > Chondrichthyes > Hexanchiformes > Hexanchidae > Heptranchias > Heptranchias perlo. The sequence continues at coordinate 53,530,122 of NC_090333.1, forward strand.
AGCTTCCATGGAAACTTTGAGAGATGTCAGTAGAGGCTCCATCATGGTGGGCACCCCTGTTGTGTTCCGGGAGGTGACCATTTGCTCCATTTGAGACAGACCGGATTGTCGTAAAAACCCATCTGGTTCACTAATGTTCTTCAGGGAAGGAAACCTGCCGTCCTTACCCGGTCTGGCCTAAATGTGACTCCAGACCCAGAGCAATGTGGTTGATTCTTAATTGCCCTCTGAAATGGCCTAGCAAGCTGCTCAGTTGTAAAATCTCACTACGAAAAGTCATAATAAGAATAAAACCGGACAGACCACCCAACATCGGACCACTAGGCACCGGACACGACAACGGCAAACCAAGCCCAGTCGATGCTGCAAAGTCCACCTCACTAACATCTGGGGACTTGTGCCAAAATTGGGCGAGCTGTCCCACAGACTAGTCAAGCAACAGCCTGACATAGCCATACTCACAGAATCATACCTTTCAGCCAATGTCCCAGACTCTTCCATCACTAACCCTGGGTATGTCCTGTCCCACGGGCAGGACAGACCCACCAGAGGTGGCGGTACAGTGATATACAGTCAGGAGGGAGTGGCCCTGGGAGTCCTCAACATTGACTCTGGACCCCATGAAATCTCATGGCATCAGGTCAAACATGGGCAAGGATACCTCCTGCTGATTACCAACTACCGTCCTCCCTCAGCTGATGAATCAGTCCTCCTCCATGTTGAGCACCACTTGGAGGAAGCACTGAGAGTAGCAAGGGCACAAAATGTACTCTGGGTGGGGGACTTCAATGTCCATCACCAAGAGTGGCTCGGTAGCACCACTACTGACCGACCTGGCCGAGTCCTGAAGGACATAGCTGCCAGACTGGGCCTGCGACAGGTGGTGAGCGAACCAACACGAGGGAAAAACTTACTTGACCTCGTCCTCACCAATCTACCTGTCGCAAATGCATCTGTCCATGACAGTATTGGTAGGAGTGACCACCGCACAGTCCTTGTGGAGACGAAGTCCCGTCTTCGCACTGAGGATACCATCCAACGTGTTGTGTGGCACTACCACCGTGCTAAACGGGATAGATTCAGAACAGATCTAGCAGCTCAAAACTGGGCATCCATGAGGCACTGTGGGCCATCAGCAGCAGCAGAATTGTATTCCAGCACAATCTGTAACCTCATAGCCTGGCATATTACTCACTCTACCATTACCAACAAGCCAGGGGATCAACCCGGGTTCAATAAGGAGTGTAGAAGAGCATGCCAGGAGCAGCACCAGGCGTACCTAAAAATGAGGTGCCAACCTGGTGAAGCTACAACTCAGGAATACATGCATGCTAAACAACGGAAGCAACATGCTATAGACAGAGCTAAGCAATTCCACAACCAACGGATCAGATCAAAGCTCTGCAGTCCTGCCACATCCAGTCGTGAATGGTGGTGGACAATTAAACAACTAACGGGAGGAGGAGGCTCTGCAAACATCCCCATCCTCAATGATGGCGGAGTCCAGCACGTGAGTGCAAAAGCCAAGGCTGAAGCGTTTGCAACCATCTTCAGCCAGAAGTGCCGAGTGGATGATCCATCTTGGCCTCCTCCCGATATCCCCACCATCACAGAAGCCAGTCTTCGGCCAATTCGATTCACTCCACGTGATATCAAGAAACGGCTGAGTGCACTGGATACAGCAAAGGCTATGGGCCCCGACAACATCCCAGCTGTAGTGCTGAAGACTTGTGCTCCAGAACTAGCTGCCCCTCTAGCCAAGCTGTTCCAGTACAGCTACAACACTGGCATCTACCCGACAATGTGGAAAATTGCCCAGGTATGTCCTGTCCACAAAAAGCAGGACAAATCCAATCCGGCCAATTACCGCCCCATCAGTCTAATCTCAATCATCAGCAAAGTGATGGAAGGTGTCGTCGACAGTGCTATCAAGCGGCACTTACTCACCAATAACCTGCTCACCAATGCTCAGTTTGGGTTCCGCCAGGACCACTCGGCTCCAGACCTCATTACAACCTTGGTCCAAACATGGACAAAAGAGCTGAATTCCAGAGGTAAGGTGAGAGTGACTGCCCTTGACATCAAGGCAGCATTTGACCGAGTGTGGCACCAAGGAGCCCTAGTAAAATTGAAGTCAATGGGAATCGGGGAAAACTTGTTAGTGGCTGGAGTCATACCTAGCACAAAGGAAGATGGTAGTGGTTGTTGGAGGCCAATCATCTCAGCCCCAGGACACTGCTGCAGGAGTTCCTCAGGGCAGTTTTCTCGGCCCAACCATCTTCAGCTGCTTCATCAATGACCTTCCCTCCATCATAAGGTCAGAAATGGGGATGTTTGCTGATGATTGCACAGTGTTCAGTTCCATTTGCAACCCCTCAAATAATGAAGCAGTCCGAGCCCGCATGCAGCAAGACCTGGACAACATCCAGGCTTGGGCTCATAAGTGGCATGTAACATTTGCGCCAGATAAGTGCCAGGCAATGACCATCTCCAACAAGAGAGAGTCTAACCACCTCCTCTTGACATTCAACGGCATTACCATCGCCGAATCCCCCACCATCAACATCCTGGGGGTCACCATTGACCAGAAACTTAACTGGACCAGCCATATAAATACTGTGGCTACGAGAGCAGGTCAGAGGCTGGGTATTCTGTGGTGAGTGACTCACCTCCTGACTCCCCAAAGCCTTTCCACCATCTACAAGGCACAAGTCAGGAGTGTGATGGAATACTCTCCACTTGCTTGGATGAGTGCAGCTCCAACAACACTCAAGAAGCTCGACACCATCCAAGATAAAGCAGCCCGCTTGATTGGCACCCCATCCACCACCCTAAACATTCACTCCCTTCACCTCCGGCGCACTGTGGCTGCAGTGTGTACCATCCACAGGATGCACTGCAGCAACTCGCCAATGCTTCTTCGACAGCACCTCCCAAACCCGCGACCTCTACCACCTAGAAGGACAAGGGCAACAGGCACATGGGAACAACACCACCTGCACGTTCCCCTCCAAGTCACACACCATCCCGACTTGGAAATATATCGCCGTTCCTTCATCGTCGCTGGGTCAAAATCCTGGAACTCCCTTCCTAACAGCACTGTGGGAGAACCGTCACCACACAGACTGCAGCGGTTCAAGTAGGCGGCTCACCACCACCTTCTCAAGGGCAATTAGGGATGGGCAATAAAGGCCGGCCTCGCCAGTGACGCCCACATCCCATGAATGAATTAAAAAAAAAAGAATGGTCTCCGTGCTCTACCCGAAGCCCCGACACAAGGTGGAGCTGGACTCCTCCATCTTGCGAACTATTGTACACCAGCTCTCAGGCTGGCTGCCCAGCGCACCTAGCATTTCCTGGTAGATACCCATCGACCTTGAAGTCTGCATCTAAATCCTCTGCAGCACAGCTAGTATGCAATTTCACCCTGTGGCATCCTATCCCCCTGCTTTAGCTCCTGCACACTTGTGGTTGTTGATTCACCACACGAGGACCCCTCCTCTAGCCTACCCTCTAACGTACATGTGGTGCCAGCCTCTGAGCTGATGCTTGCTGGAGTCAGATTGCATGACATTGCATCTTCAGGAAGGCTGGCCTCCTCTTCTTGAAGTGGCAGAGGGCATTCATATTTTCCGCACATGAAATGAAAGAGAGGGATAAAGGTTAGCTTTTAGTGTGAATGGAGAGCAGAGAGAGAAGTAGCTGCAGTTTGTCATGCAGAGTGCGCAGGGTGAGATGGGAAAAAGAGGATATGGTGTGAAGAAACCCTGTGAGACGTCTCTTCCAGCATTGCCACTCACCACAGCCATTACTGTCCAGCTGCACGTGATGGTCAGCATGATTTCTTCGATGGGGTAGAGGATGTGCGGGCGGCTTGGCCTCCTCCGATGGCAACCTCCTGTCTCAGGTTGTGAGCGACTTTCTCCTGCAAGAACGAAGAGAATGTATTAGTGACAATCTTGTGAGGTGTTTAGAGAATTTGCCTGCCATAGTCAAATAGTTTGTATGTAGTAGGGAAGTGATTATTGCAGTAGTAATGAGTATGAAGTACAAAGTGTGTGAGTAGGAGGAGAAGGAGATGTAGTGAAGTGTGGTCCAGTAATTATATAAGTGTGAAAGGAAGTGGGGGAGGGGAGCATTGTGAGTCGTCAAGTTGGAAGTGGTGGAGGTGTGAGCAGAGCATAAGAGAGCTGGATTCTTACCTTGACAACTCTGGTTGGGTCATTGAACTTTTTCCTGCACTGCAGTCATCTCCTGGGAGCTAAACTCCTGGCATTATCCTCCCCTGCAACCTCTTCCCAGTGGCAACGGAGGTGTTGCTTGGAGGGCTTTTGTCCTCAGGAGGGGCGGGGGAAACCGGATCTCCTTCCTGTCCACCAGCTGGACCAGGGGCTCCAACATGGCATTGGAGAACCTGGGGGCCCGTTCTACATGTCTTGCAGACATTTCTTTCTTCAGGTGCCTTCCTTCCTGTCTGCTGTCAGTGCACTGCCCCTTTAAGAGGTGCTGGCTGCCTTTAAGTCGCGTTGGTGAAGCCCGATTTCCTGCCTCCCCAAACAGGCGCACAACCAATGAATAGCGCGGGTCGCACTGTCTTCACGCCTGAGTCATTATAATGACCAGGCAGCATCAATTTCACATGGTCCCTGGGCATGATCGAATTTCTAGGCCTTGGTGTTTATATTTTCCCTCCTTTACCTTCTTCCTCTCATGTTACTCCTCTGTATGTACATTGTAATTTTAACAGGATGGGCAGAATGTTCCATCTCTCAAAACCATTGTCATCGTCACTTCTTAATTGTTCCTTTAGAAGGTGTGCTTGAGTAATACAGGAGGATAACACCGGTTAGTTTGTTTCCCACAGGGACTGGGTGCGAGTGTTTAGTTTTCAGAAGGGAGCCTGATGCCTAGAGTGAATAACCACTGGTAAATCCTCTACTCCCTCCATCAAGAAAAGAAAGACTTGTATTTATGTTGCGCCTTTCATGACCTCAGGACATCCCAAAGCATTTTACAGCGAATGAAGTACTTTTGAAATGTAGTCACTGTTGCAATGTAGGAAAAGCAGCAGCCAATTTGCGCACAGCAAGGTCCCACAAACAGCAATGTGAGGATGACCAGATAAGTTGTTTTCGTGATGTTGGTTCAGAGATAAATATTGGCCAGGACATTGGGGAGAACACCCCTGCTCTTTGAAATAGTGCCATGGGATCTTTTACATCTACCAGAGAGGGCAGATAAGGCTTTGGTTTAATGTCTCATCTGAAAGACAGCACCTCCAACAATGCAGCACTCCCTCAGTACTGGGCTGGAGAGTCAGCCTAGATTATGTACTCAAGTCTCTGGAATGGGACGATGAACCCACAAACTTCTGACTCAGAGTCGAGAGTACTACCACTGAGCCACAGCTTTTAATTTGATTTCCAGCATCCGCAGTATTTTGTTCTTGTTGACACAGACTATCCAGCTTGTGCTGTTATTGAAGAATGCACGACAATAAGGAGAGATGGATTTAATTTAAATAATTGTATGTAAAATAACCGAAATATGTACAGAAATCGGCTACAAAAGAGTTGCTTCCAATCTGTGTATAAATAGAGCTGTATTTTGTAGCATTGTTAAGAAATCTCATATAATCAGCTCACAGATAGGTAGAAGTTGTTAGATACAATGATTAAATACACAACCAGAGAAAACAGGATCAAATCAATTGTAAAAGACCTATCCTCCACAACTTCCAATCTCATTTTTTGTTAATGTGTCTTTACAAAAGAGACACACACATGTATGCACGCACACATTACATAAAGAGATAATGGAGCTCCTTGAATAAAGGGAAGCAAGTTTAATGATACAACTGGTATTTACATTCAGGTCATCTGAATAGCAGCCCATCACGGCCCAGCATTATGATGTGGCAACTGCCACAGTGTCATCCTTAGCAGAATTTACTGTCCGTTGTTCCAGTGCTGCCTCGGGGCCAGTAGGCAACTAGGAACATAGGAACAGGAGTAGGCCATTTAGCCCCTCGAGCCTGTTCCGCCATTCAATGAGATCATAGTTGATCTGTGACCTAACTCCAGAGACCCACCTTAGACCCATACTCCTTAATACTTTTGGTTAACAAAAATCTGTCAATCTCAGATTTAAAATGAACAATTGAGCTAGCATCAAATGCCGTTTGCGGAAGAGAGTTCCAAACTTCTATCACCCTTTGCGTGTAGAAGTATTTCCTAACTTCACTCCTGAAAGTCCTGGCTCTAATTTTTAGGCTTTGTTCCCTAGTCCTAGACTCAACAACCAGCAGAAATAGTTTCTCTCTACCTACCCTACCAGTTCCCCTTAATATCTTGAAAACTTCAATCAAATCACCCCTTAATCTTCTCAATTCCAGGGAATACAATCCTAGTTTGTGTAATCGCTCCTCGTTATTTAACCCTTGGAGTCCAGGTATCACTATAGTAAATCTACTCTGCACTCCCTCCAAGGCCAATATATCCTTCCTAAGGTGCTGTGCCCAGAACTGAACACAGTACTCCAGGTGTGGTCTAACCAGGGCTTTGTATAGCTGTACTATACCTTCTGCCCCCTTGTATTCTAGTCCTCTAGATATAAAGGCCAGCATTCCATTAGCCTTTTTGATTATTTTCTGTACCTGTCCATGACATTTTAATGATCTATGTACATGAACCCCTAAGTCTTTTTGAAACTCCACTGCTTCGAGCTTTTCACCATTTACAAAGTACGATCTGTCCTTTTTAGATCCAAAGTGGATGACCTCACGCTTGCCTACATTGAAATCCATTTGCCACAGTTTTGCCCATTCATTTAATCTATTAGTATCTCTCTAATCTTATGCTTCCATCTACATTGCTTACAATGCTGCCTATCTTTGTGTCATCGGCAAACTTGAATATGTGGCTCTCTATCCCGTCATCTAAGTCGTTAATAAATACAGTGAATAGTTGAGGCCCCAACACAGATCCCTGTGAGACACCACGAGTCACATCCTGCCAATTTGAGTACCTGCTCATTATCCCTAATCTCTGTCTCCTGCCACTCAGCCAATTTCCTAACCAGGTCAATAATTCGCCCTCAATCCCATGAGCTTCAACTTTAGTTAAGTCTCTTATGCGGGACTTTATCGAATGACTTCTGCAAGTCCATATAAACAACATCCATAGACATTCCCCTGTCCACTACTTTAGTCACCTCTTCAAAAAATGTAATCAGGTTCGTCAGGCATGACCTATCCTTTATAAATCCTTGCTGGCTCTCTCTGATCAGCTGAAAATTTCCAAGGTTTATTAGCTCTTTTTAAGAAACTATTACAAAACTGAATTTCTAGATCTTGATCTATTGGATTTTATGTGGCATAAAAAGATTAACCTGGATGACCATAAATCGCACTTGATCATTTACCGCTAACTTCGCAGATTGAATGCTTAGCGGGAGCTTTTCTGACTTGACTGCTGCTATGATTTGGCTATTACTAAGAAAATAAATGAATGTGTGCAAAATGAGATTAATGAGTGTTGGAGCATGTGCTGTCTGCTGTCCAGCGAGCTAGTATAGTGGAGAGCAGGGCAGTCCATTCCATTCTATCGGTACTGTCAGTGCTGTGCTCTGTCAAGTCTATTCTTTTCTGCTGTGACTAGCGCCAGGGACGATCTGCTTCCACGATCGATGATCCGTACTCGGGCCTGGAGCGTGTTGGGATGTCAGGCTGCGCACGCACGGGACAGCGATCTTGCCCCGCATGCACATTGTAGGTCACTAACTGCCCTCGCTGCCGTTCACTAAAAGTGCGGACCGGAGGCCGAGCACAAAAAATTGTGTTGGTAGGAGTGGAACCAAGCTACTCACTCCCTCTCGTCTTGCCATCCATCCATCTAACACGACACCTGCTGTTGATCTGCTCCATTGCTCCTTTGCCTCTGCCTTCTATGCCCTTATTCCCAATAAATAACTCACTGTCTCACATCCCTATTATTCCCCAGATCCATTCTCCATCTTTGCTCCCTGATTTCTGAGGGCTGTAAACTTGAATGCATTTAGCATATGGCTGGTCTAGTCATTGATTGCCAGATCTGGTTCAACTTTGTTAAGCACCATCATGTCTTGCTCTCCTAAGCCAAATCCTCCTATTACTCCAAGATCATCTTGAAGGTCAAGGATAACCAAAGGTTCATTTTCTCCATGATAAATCACCTCCTCAAACTCCGTAGCCCTGCCCTCTATACCTTCACCTCCAATAAATGGTGCAAAGAGCTTAATGATTTTTTTGTCTCTAAAACTGCCCCTGTCGCTACCTCCTTCTCTCTCTACCTATTTTCTTGACCACCCTCCAGTCTCCTACCCATCCTACCTATAGGCCCCCCTTGCCCTGCAGTTTCTCTTCCGCCTCTATCCCACCAACCTTTACCCAACCAAGCCCAAAGTCATTAATGACACTTTCTGTGACTACAGTTTGTTGTCTGTCTTTGTTTTCCTCAACCTCCCTGCTGTATTTTATGTTGTTGATCATGCCATCATCCTCCTTCGTTCAACTTTGTGAGACTGCCCTTCCTTAGTTCCGCTCCTACCTAGCCAATTTTCTAATTTAATGTTTCTATTCATTTGGATCATTCATAGTTGATTTTACAAATATGACAGCAGTAGGAATCAAGCTGGTCTAAAAAATCTAATTCACGTTGGATTGTAACCTTGTTTATTGTGGACACTCTTGCTTTGGTGAATATTTGAAAAAAAAATGTTGAAATCTGTGATTATGTGAATAAAGGGAGGCGAGCTCAAACCATTTTTGTGATGCTGCCTTAACTTTGGGGGAAAAAAGACAGACCTGAGAGGAGGCAAATTTGTGAAAATGAGGACTGTAATACTGGCCTTTGCCACTTGAGGTTGTTAGTGTGCTTCAGTCTTTCATTTATAAAGTATGAGAAAAGCATCCATTGGCAGTAAAACAGGACTGTACATCATAGCAAAACAGTCACTATGAACTAGTGTTTTGCTAAGGGTTAGGTGAGTGGGGGTGTTGGCACAAATTTATAAGTTGAGAAGTACAAAGCAGAAAATACATCTTTGTTCAGTCGGGTAAATGCTTTGAACAGACATGTACACAGGTTCCCACAAGTTTACTTGGAATTTTAACTTTTTAAAGCAGTCATTTGCATATTTTCTTCCTATTCTTTTTAGTCTGTCCTAGCAGGAAGGCCATCAGGTGACTCTCTGCCAATGTCACCCAGCAAGAAGCTCCTTGAGGATATATCATGAAGATGTGGGTGACTCTTCTGTTAGTTTTCCCTCATGCTAGAGGCAGTATCTGCTATGTAACTGCTTTTCAACAATGAACTGGAAAACTCCTTATGGGCAGAATTGCAGGATTGATTCCATACCCCAGTGCTCCATCACACAATATGTTAAAGCTTTGACATGTTGTCTTTGTTTGTCCTCGTGTTTGTTGACTGATGCATGAGATTAGTTTCGGATTGTGGTCTTTTCTTGTTATTTACATATCAGTTATCGATTTGCTTTAGTAATGAGCTAATAGTTACAAAGGATTGTATTGTGGCTGTCCAAAAATAACAAATTTGCCAACTGCAGTTTGGCTGGGAGGAGGAAAAGATTTCCAATTCTGCTGAGAATTAAGTTGTCTTCCAAAGTTGAGCCATTCCATGTTTGGTTATCAGCACAGCTATTCCTGGCCACTGTTAGTTTTTCAAATGGCCCTTCAGAATGATTAGATTTTTAAAAAAATTACTATGATATGAATATAAGTATAGATTCTATGGCCTAGACTGTCTGCTTTTCCCCATCCCTAGCATTAAGACGGCAGGTTGACTCGCCCACCAGTGATTTCAGAAAATTTCCCAGGGTTAACCCAGTTTAAATAGATTTGGTGGGCTCCAAGCAGTAGATTGGAAGATTGCCACTAGGTGACTGCAGGAAATGCCCACTGCAGGCAGCCTCATTTAAAAAAAATGTAGAATTGCCTCTTCATTGGAGCTCAGTTTATTAAGTTGTCCTTGTTTGGGTCTTTATGTGCAAGACACCTGTACCTCTCCTATCTATGCTTTTTACCGATGGTAAAAATGTAGAAAATCCTGCCCATATATGTTGCATCAAGCACACATCCATCACACTTTATTACAGCTGCAAAACAACTGGAAGAAAGAAACTCAGCTATTTCGTTCTGTGTTCTTCTGAACTGAAGCCTGAAATTTACAAGCTCTAATTCAGTTCAGGAATTTACATGAAGCCACTGTTACCTGGAAGCCCAGGAAGAATTTGGGCAATTAAAGGGACGGGCCAGGTTAGCAACTAAGCATCACAAAACTGCTCCAGACTACAGTGAGCTATACCATGGGAAGTCTGCTAGGGCAAAAAGTTTAATCTCATTGAAACTAACATTCCCTTTTTTTATTGTTTTGCAATCGCATGGCAGTTTGACTAAAATTACAAAATATTACCCTAGCTTGCAGAATTCTTACAAGAGTGTAATATGGGCCGGTTTACACAAAGGAAAGAAAATCCAACTTAGCAACATGGTGTCAACATTCTTTGAAGATTAATGTCATTTGCTTTTGCACTTGCATTACAAATGCATTTGTAAATTGTCCACGGCTGAATGTATTTATAACACTGTCTTGTGAACTTAAATGTTGAGACTCTATTTTGCAATGTGCCCCAGTGCTAATGGTGATATTAATAGAGATTTAAAGTTCAGCACTAAACACCCATCTTACTTAGCAGTACTGAGAAGAATCAAACACCACCAGATTAACATTTCACTCTTAACTAAAATATGTACTCATACAGTTTAGTGCTGGTTCTCTTCTTATGGCAGATCTTCAAAGTGCAGGATTTTCCTCCTACACATTTTTACGGTGTTCTTGGATAGATGGCACTTTCCATGAGTAGGCCGAGTCTCCTATGAACTGAAATCTGTATCCTGTTCACTGCCATGTATGGGATTGCACATTGTGATTTAACAATTAACCCCTAATTGCAGTGTATTATACTTGGGCTATCAACCACTTCTCCCATTAGTTCTGAAGGTGGAAAATAACACTCTGTCAGTGTTATTTTCCATGTATACAATAGGGATGTCCAAATTAGGAGGCCTGTGAGTCCTGGAAATGTAGACACAAACAGCCCAGGCTTACTGTTTTAAAAAAATACTGTGTGGAATTGACCCTGTACATGCTGAATCTAGCAATTTAGAATTATGAGTAAAAAAAAATCCATCACAGGCAAAAATCTATTTCGCCACATTTTTGCCACAATTTCCAAATCCTGCAATTCCCTCAAATTAGGTGACAAGAATGCTCAAAAAAGCCAATTAATGCATTCTCATCAGAGAAAATTCTCCTTATCTCAAAAAGCAGCTGCAACTTGGATAATAGCCAGGCCTGCCTCAAAGTTCCTTTGAAGAAAATTTAAAGTTTTTGAATGCCGAATTTTAGGATCTTCTTATTTGTGGATAAAGACTATATAAACACACTTGTAATTGTGATTGTTAAAAATCATCTAAAACTTTTAAGCCAAAAGTTAGTGTGCATTGAATGATGGAAAAAAATTTGATTTCATCAGCGTTACGTTCTCCTTCCAACTGAATTAATTGGTTCTGACAGCCTCATTTTGTAGCTTCTAATTGATCTGATTGGCTCATATCATCAACTTCCAATTCTAGTTGAAAAGAAAAGCTGTTTCTTCTTGTGAAATGCTGACAAGCTGATCCATGGGCTGAAAAACTGAAGATTAGCATTTATGCACAGGCGCCATTGTATGTACTGAAGTGGCCACAAAGATCAAAAAGCTGTACACTCTAGGCATCCTGTTTAAAACTACTTAGTCAATTTTATTGTTGAAATAATACATAGAAGTGGAAAGACCAGCAAGATATTAAAAGTACAATAAACTATTTCAACACGAAAAGAGAGTCCAAAATCTTTGTGGTTCTTTGCAGTAGCTTCTGACAGACTCTGATGAGATAAGCTGGGAAATAATCCCCTTAGCCCTCCATGTGGAGTCAAGGAACTGATGACCCTAGAAAATCTGTGGGTTTTATCAAAAGAAAGCACTTCAGAGTCATAAGGTATGAACTGGAGCTTCCTGGCCATCTTATAATCAGTTTGCTTTTGACAACTGACAGCAGTTGCTAGCGCAACCCCATCATCGAATTGGGTCATCAATCAGCATATGAACTTGTCCTTCAAATAACACATAATTTGATTAATTTGGACACAAAGGATTCAGCCTAGCTGCACTATCTGCAACTGCTATTGCAGTTCACATGGAAGCACTTGGACTCCATTTCTATCAATTCTTTCTATCTATCCATTTATCTATCTCAGGATGAAAACTTTGCTGTCGCCACAGTGGAGCTGGGGACGAATGGGGAGGACAGCAAAATCTTATTGTGTAAATGCATGGAACATGCTTCTGATGCTGTCTTTTTAAAACCTGAGGTAGTAGAAGATGGAAATGATGGTGATATACCATTCAAATTTGTCATATACCGCAATAAACAAATTCTAGACTAACAGCACTGCCAATGGTACGTCCAGGTAGAGGTATTAGTGCTAGTTGGACATGATTGCATGTAGGACATTCCAAGTCACACAGCCATACATAAACACTGTTGAGGAACTTGGATGCATTTTTTCTCCTGAATTCTCTTCCTATTTTCTCCCCCCCAAACACACATGCATGAGACCACCAGGGAACATTGCCACATTTTATTGGGATTTTTGGATTCCAATTTTAAAAAACCAGATACTAAAAACACGAAAAAAAAATATGATGACACTTTGGAGTCTTGCACTGCAGAGCTCATGAACTCCTTATTATCATTCTTGTGTGATGCACCTATAATTTCAGTATTAATAGTCTAGATATTGTTTATTGCGATATACGACCAATTTGAATGCTATATCACCTGATCATTCACTAATCATTCCTCCAGTGAGCTGCAGCATACTGGTGAGCACTATAGAACTGAGAAATTTGGAAATTTACCGGGTGTGTGACTTGAAATGAGTGTAAATACTTTTATTGAAAATATTGACCCCAGAAGCCTTGAAGTGGGGGGGGCAAATAGGGGTGTTCAAAATATCATTCTTAATAAAGATCAATTTACCTGTCCAATTTACACAACAGTCTTTAATTAGATCTAAGTGCAAAAAAGCTTAAGGACATTAAAGGTGTTATGTGATACTGCATGGAGGGTGGGGACCCAGTGCAACGTTGCGATGACGGCCCACAAAGTTACCATAGCAATGGGAGTTGTTCACTAAGATCTAAAATAAACTGGTTTTTGAATTGAGTCTCTCACTTTTTTAACTGCTTCAGTAGTCTATTTAAATCCATCACACCGATGACAGCACTCTGATCCCATTAATTATATTAATGACTTAACTCTAACTCACAGGAAGTGCCAGAAGCTCTTAAAAGCTCAACGGGGCCACTCCTGAAAGAAATGTTTTCACAAATGCAGCATGCCGACGTTTCACACGGGATTTCTAACTTGTTACTTTGTGCCCTTAAGGGGGCAATAACTAAAGATGACATTATTGAAATGAAATGCTCTAATTAGTCACAAAGCCAGCAGTGTGAGATATTATGTACATGTAAGGAGCAACATTCTAACTTCATGCCCCCGCAGGGAAACCTCGTCCATTGAGAGGGCATATCTGAATTGTGCATGTGGTGCCCACGATTTTCTGACCATTGAAAATAATGATGGGAAAACTATGAGTCACACATGCATTTCTGATCTACCCTCTCAATGGGCGAGCTCTCCGCCAGCAGTGCAAGGCTGGAAAATCAACCCTCTAGTAAACAAAAGCTCCTCAATAAAAGAGTCTGTTACATGTGCAACATTTGAAACAACAGCAAAGATTTACCACAATACACTCGGCATAATATCTCCACCCAGGGAGAGAGAGAAAAGAAAACTCGGTTAGCCATCGTTACTGTCCCAATCATACCACTTTTTTCCGTTTCAGAGACTGGAACACCAAGAATTTATGTTGGCTAATGTAATGTTGGCTTTTATCTCATAGCGGAGGGGGGAAGTTCTGCTTCAGTTATACAGGGCTTTGGTCCGACCCCATCTGGAGTACTACATTCAGTTTTGGGCACCAAACCTCAGGAAGGATATATTGGCCGTGGATGGGGTACAGCGCAGATTCACCAGAATTATACTGGGGCTTAAAGGATTAAATTATGAGGACGGGTTGTATAAATTTGGCTTGTATTTCTTTGAGTTTAGAAGTTTGAGGGGTGATCTAATCAAGGTAACCTGTCAATCCTTCATGGTCCCTTTAAATAGCGCTGGTGGGGGTACTCTGAGACACGTTCAGATGGTTGTGGTTAAGACTGTGCGTTGAGTTGAGCGTTAAATCCCAAAATGGTGTCCATCACTTAAAATCAGCATTGCACACTGATTGTATCCATTTTCCCCTTACTTTACATGCTTCCGGCATTCGGTATTTGTGCATGCGTTATATACCAAGATGGCATCTGGTGCACGTCACCCTGGAAACATGCATGTGCAGCCAAGATGTCATCTTGGATGTTGGAGAGGCTGTGTACTGCCGAAACAATGGGCACTTCACGGTCCAATTTAGCACCCATTATCTCTCAACTGCTTTTAACTATTGACTTTTAATCTCTTGCTGCCACCGATTTATAATTAATTACCATTATAAGGGTATAGTTGGAAGGTGGATTTTAGGATATTACAACAAGTTGGCATTTGCAAACTATTTGGATTGGGTCTCCAGTCAGCAAATTCTTACCCCAAGTTAAGAGTTTTTTTCACTGATAGCTTGGAGTTTTCACAACAGTATCTAAGTGCAAGTAATTAAAGACAAGGAATGAACACCTGGATAGTAAAATTGGGGCATTCTTTACTTTTAAGCCTAGTTGCTTCTCGATCCCCTTGGAAGACAAACTCATGAAAAGGATATTCAATTTGCTGTTAATCTGGCAGAATTTGATTGACTGTCGCTGTTTTCCAAACAATGGACCATAATTTGCTGTATCAGGGCAACAATAGTCAGACTTGACTTTGCCCGTTTAATTGCGATGATGTTTTATGCCGCAAGTTGCTGAAAGTGCGAGATGGAAACGTCGTAGCGAGGGAAACCGGGCATCTGGGGCCTGAGTGAACAAGGCAAGCAACTGTGTATTTCCTTAAGCAATCAGATTGAAGGATTGTGAAATTAAGAGTGCAAGGACTGAGAAGGAAGTGTAAATTAGAGTGGGTAAATTCAATGTCAAATCAGGTACAGAAAGAGAAATAAAGAGAGGGGAAGAAAGATTGGATTAAGAGAGAGAGAAAAGAGACAGAAAGGAAAAGTATAAAAAAAGTTTTAATTTTAAATTTTACATTTTTAAAATCTCCAATAACAAATAAAACCTGACAGAAAGAGACTCCACACTTCTAATAGTTAATTCTCAGTGCCAGAGAAGTCGTATGGCAGTAATAAACACATCACACCGTTTAAAGGGTACTTAGATTGAAATGGACAAGACTTCACATTCTGTGGCGAGTTTAGTTCATATCTAACACGCAAATACAGCAACTTCAGTGCATCTGCCCTTCACCTGAAGTTGCTGTACCATTTGCACATAAATAACGGCGAGCACCAAGAGCCTCACCATTCTTTTGACAGCAAATTCTGGCCCAATATCTTTAGGAGAACCAAGGTATAATTGAACTTAAAATTTCAAACTTTTTTACTTCAGACGTGGAATAATGCTTAGTGCTTCCCAGCTCCAGCTCTCCATTACTCATACATAATGTTGGCTGGTAGACTGAGTCATAGGCCCAAGAAAATAGGTGACCATAATTCCTTTGTGTGATATTCATAAGTAGGAATGTATTGTAGCTGTATTGGGAGAATAGCAATGTAATGACCCCTAAGTTTAGAATGTGACATTTCGTTGAACCTAGCAACATAACCAAGGTGTGTTATGTGAATCCATGGTGATATTTTCTGGAACGTTTTTAATCAAAGCACTGTATATGCATTTCCTTTTCAATTATAATATGTATGGAACAAATATTAAAACCTGTACAAACATGTTCTTCCTATTCTCATTGTCATTTGTTCTCTCTACCGATTATACTGGACCATCTGGGATTCTACATCTGATGTTTTGAAGTAGAACCAGATGGAGAACCATTTCCTGAGATATTCAAGCACCCCATTCCAAAGTAAGCTTTCCAGCACCTCCACCCCCTACAGAGCACTGAGGATGTGGCACCCCAATTGAAGGAAACAGGGACAGGCAGATCTCCCAGGGTCAAAATTAATTGGACTAGGTAAGTGAAAAGACAGTACAGTAGATGGTCTCTAGTAAAATGGATTTAGGGTATCAACGCATTGTTCTACATACAGAGTTTGGAGGTCTGCCAACACAGTTCTCTGCACTGCGGAGGGGTTGATCTTAGCTGGAACGTCAAGTACCTAGCAAAGGAGGAAAAATATGAGGGTAAACCAACCAAGGTCTCTTTTGGACAGGTACAAAAGAGCATTGCCTGTCCACCTATTAAGCCTGACAATATTGTGAGTGTGGTGTGAGCTTGGAGAAACAAAAACAATGTTATATAATGGTTTCTGTAATAGTTAGGTAATATTGTCCACAGAAAGATGACACCCCACTCTAATCTGTCTGGGACCTACATGGGATGGCACATTAAAGTAATATAAGCATGTTCCAACTTATAAATGCCTCAAAGTACAATCCACATCCCACTCATTATGAGCGCAAATGAACAATTTGGTTTAAAAATGTAACCTATTTTGATGCATGTAACTCCTAAAAAAAAAAGCATAGCTCCTTTTTAACGGGATGGAATTTGTGTCACCCTCTGTGGTAATAAATTTCATAAAATTGCCTTGATGTTGACAACGCTGGTTACAACCTACATTTTAGGTATCTAAGCCTTCCTAAGTCAAGTGAGTAATTTGAATAATTTCGAAACATGTGCTGATAAAGGAACATAGGAACAGGAGTAGGCCATTTAGCTCCTTGAACATGTTCCGCCATTCAATGAGATCATGGCTGATCTGTGACCTAACTCCATATACCTGCCTTAGCCCCATATCCCTTAATACCTTTGGTTAACAAAAATCTATCAATCTCAGATTTAAAATAAATTAAGCTAGCATCAACTGGCCTTTGCGGTAGAGAGTTCCAAACTTCTACCACCCTTCGCGTGTAGAAGTGTTTCCTAACTTCACTCCTGAAAATCCTGGCTCTAATTTTTAGGTTATGTCCCCTAGTCCTAGACTCCCCAACCAGCGGAAATAGTTTCTCTCTATCTACCCTATCAGTTCCCCTTAAAATCTTGAAAAATTCAATCAAGTCACCCCTTAATCTTCTAAATTCCAGGGACTACAATCCTAGTTTGTGTAATCTCTCCTCATAATTTAACCCTTGGAGTCCAGGTATCGTCCTAGTAAGTCAATGCTGCACTCTCTCTGAGGCCAATATATCCTCCCTAAGGTGCGGTGCCCAGGACTGAACACAGTACTCCAGGTGTGGTCTAACCAGGGCTTTGTATAGCTGTAGCATAATTTCTACCCCCTTGTATTCTAGTCCTCTAGATATAAAGGCCAGCATTCCATTAGTCTTTTTGATTATTTTCTGTACCTGTGTGTACAGTGCACCCTCAATTTCTCACTCAAACTTTCTATGTCACGTGAAGCCAAGTGTGATGCAATTGTAATTGTAAAGCCATCATGCTTAATGCTATACCCGGTGCCACTAGGGAAGAGAAGATACCTTGTCCGTCAGAATGCAGTGCAACCAAGATAGCTGACCTCCCTTGATGCAAGAAATCATAATCAAAGGTAGTAGTAAATTTATATCTGGTGCCATCAGAAAACATGAGTTCATCATTCTGATTGGCAACATCAAAAGACCCCTCCCTCTACAGAGCCAAGATGGTAGACTTGTTAAAGTAGAATTCCTGCCTATTTTCTTTATTACAAATATGTGGTACAGCAAAGGAGTTTTAATTTCATTAAGGTCTGAACTCCTCTGCTGAGGGGAAAATTGAGTTTTTATCAGGGTCGGAAAAATGGAGTTTCTGTAATTATGCAGGTGCACTATTTCCATTTTATCCACTAATACTTCCACCAGAAAAGACTGCCCTTTTAGACTTAGACTCCTATCTAACTTATACATGGATTTATCTCATGATTGAATAGGCTGGATAAAGCAAGAATGTGTGTCTTTTAAACCTTGGGAATTTAGAGGTCAATTATGGTATGTGTAACGGTCAATTACACCATTGACAGGAAGGAACACTTTTGCATAAGGAATACCGCAAATCTGAATTGGGCGTTTCAATTCCAATGGATAATTAAATTATTTGCCTTCGAGCATGACTTGGTGCCTAAACTTATTTGTAATGATGGTGATGAATGGACTTGCAGTTAGAAAAATGTGACAATGCAAGTAAGTATAGGAGTTAAGTAATATACCTGGTATGCAGGCGATAGCTTTTTTCAAGTCTGATCAAACCATGGTACCTTTCATCTCTGCTGTTGAGATTCTTTCAGAAAGTTTGAGGTATGAGTCTGTTATTAAGACAGGTGATATATTGCAACATATTCAATAATGATTAGATAGAGTAATCCAGAAAATAATCCATTTGTTGGGTGGAGATTTGGTAAGACCACACTGTCATGAACTCTGATCTACTGAATGATGAAGGTCTCACAGCCTTGATGAGTTACCCTTTTGCAGGCAACACTCTGTATTTGAATTGGTGCTTTTTACACCAGCAATGCTGCTGAGTTTGATTGAATTTTATGGGGCCTATAGATCTACTCTTAATGCTGCTCTTCCTCTGCCTTCAACCTTCACCTTAATTCCCCTTGCTTTCCCTCCATTGTCTTCTCTGCCATTCCATCCTCCTTTAACCTCACTCCCTCCACCTCCCCCTCGGCTATCCCCTGACCTTCCGATCTCATGTAGCTTCAACACCTCGGAGTTCTCAATCACTGATTATAGTTATCTATGGACACCTCTTCAACTCCTTTCCTGTTGACATTTCCCTGCTTATCTCCAACCCCGCTAAACTTATCCATTACCCTAGCTCCCTCACCAATTCACTCTAACTGCTAATCCCTTTCTTCTAGCTCTCCACCTGGCAAAGGAATCATAGAATGGATAGCACGGAAGGAGGCCATTCGGCCTATCGAGTCCGTGCCGGCTCTCTGCAAGAGCAATCCGGCTAGTCCCACTCCCCCGCCCGATCCCCATAAACCCTGCAAATTTTTTCCCTTCAAGTACTTGTCCAATTCCCTTTTGAAAGCCACGATTGAATCTGCCTCCACCATCCCTTCAGGCAGTGCATTCCAGATCATAACCACTCCCTGTGTAAAAAAGATTTTCCTCATATCGACTTTGGTGCTTCTTTTGCCACTCACCGTAAATCTATACCCTCTGGTTCTTGACCTTTCCGCCAATGGGAACAGTTTCTCTCTATCTACTCTGTCTCGACCCCTCATGATTTTGAATACCTCTATCAAATCTCCTCTCAACCTTCTCTGCTCTAAGTAGAACAACCCCAGCTTCTCCATTGTATCCACGTAACTGAAGTCCCTCATCCCTGGAATCATTCTAGTTAATCTCTTCTGCACCCTCTCTAAGGCCTTCACATCCTTCCTAAAGTGCAGTGCCCAGAACTGGACACAATATTCCAGTTGTGGCCGAACCAGTGTTTTATAAAGGTTCCTTGCATTTGTACTCTATGCCTCTATTTATAAAGCCCAGGATCCCATATGCTTTCTTAACCGCTTTCTCAGCCTGCCCTGCCACCTTCAACGATTTGTGCATATATACACCCAGATCTCTCTGTTCCTGCACCCCTTTTAGAATTGTACCCTTTAGTTTATATTGTCTCTCTTCGTTCTTCCTACCGAAATGTATCACTTCACACTTTTCTGTGTTAAATTTCATCTGCCACGTGTCCGCCCATTCCACCAGCCTGTCTATGTCCTTTTGAAGTCCATCACTATCCTCCTCACTGTTCACTACCGTTCCGAGTTTAGTGTCATCTGCAAATTTTGAAATTGTGGCCTGTACGCCCAAGTCCAAGTCATTAATATATATGAAGAAACGCAATGGCCCCAGTACCGACCTCTGGGGAACACCACTGTGTACCAACCTCCAGTCCGAGAAACAACCATTCTCCATTACTCTCTGTTTCCTATTACTTAGCCAATTTCGTATCCATGCTGCCGCTGCCCCCTTTATTCCATGGGCTTCAACTTTGATGATAAGCCTATTATGCAGCACTTTATCAAACACCTTTTGCATGTCCATATACACCACATCAACCGCATTGCCCTCATCAACCCTCTCTGTTACCTCATCAAAAAACTCAATCAGGTTAGTTAAACATGATTTGCCTTCAACAAATCCGTGCTGGCTTTCCTTAATTAATCCATACTTGTCCAAGTGACTGTTAATTTTGTCCCGGATTATCGTTTCTAAAAGTTTCCCCACCACTGAGGTTAAACTGACTGGCCCGGAGGAGAGATGGGAGAATTTTTTTACACAGTGATTTATAATGATCTGGAATGCACTACCTGAAAGGGTGATGGAAACAGATTCAATAGTAACTTTCCAAAGGGAATTGGATAAATACTTGAAAAGGAAAAAATTGCATGACTATGGGGAAGGCACAGTGGAGTGGCTTTGGTCTGTGAATGCTGCATGGTTCAAGTTCTGCTGTCGATCCAGTGCCTTGTGGACAGCTATAACTCCCTCCCTGTGAATACCCAAGTACTTCAGGAGAAAACAAGAATGAGAAAAACTATATCCCCCCCCCACCCCCTCCCCCCACCTGCCCTGTTGTTTTTAGACACATATTCAGAACATGCAGGGGCCATTTTCATCTTTTTCCAACCCAGGTCCTTTTGACTGCATTCTTGCTGTTCCTTGGAACACAACGGAATGGATCAGATGACATTCAAAGGTATTGTCTGAAGACCTGGCTGTTAACTCCCCATTTCTTTCCACATCAATGGGTTTTGGTCCTATGATCCTGCACCTTGCAAAGTGATTAGTGTTTATATACTTTATTTGAGTGTGGGTATTTTAGCAAAATCATTGGGTATTAGGCAAATGCTTTCATTGCATGTACAAGCAGACATATGTTTGAACCAGGTTGCACTTTCAGAGGACTAGGTGTTGTAGTGAGTTAGCACACTGTATGTTCACTGCTGGGGCCTGGGTTCAAACCTCTGGTGTATGTTAGGATCATATGTGAAATGAGTTTGAGCAACCTAGTTCCTAGATTACCAATTTTAAGATAATTACCATCAGTTTAGTTGGCATGATACAGATTGGTTTAAAAATTGGCATTCTCACTCAGAGAGGAGATGAAGATAGCTGATGTGGGAAGCAGAAAAAATTACACTAATGTCATATTTTTAAGGTCAAATTCTACAATCTAGAAAGAAGGTCTTTAAGATGGGTTATCACAGAGAGTGCATAAAATATTAAATGGTATATAGGAAAGATAAACTCAAAATATTTTTTCAAAGTAAATTAGGAAAGTTAGACTATTTAAATTTGTGAGAAGAATATAAATTAGATATTAGGAAGAACTTTTTTTTTTAACTGAACATGACAAGTAATCTATCAGGTGGTGTAGTGGTGACACAAATAATTGAGGCATTCACAATGCAGTCGGATCCTAATATGGCGGAGTTAGGGTGCTGGAGGGATGAGCTTCCAGGGGTTGAATGTCATTTTCTCATCCTGGAATTATCTTATTTTCAAAGAGTTAAATTTAATTCTGTAAGATAATTAAGAAACTTACCAAATGTGCTGAAAATTAAGAAAATGATTGGAATAGTTAATTAAAGGTTGTAATTAAGTGACTGCTGGAATATAAGAGATACAAGACTGATCCTTGGTAATAGAGGTCTGAATTATAAGGACATCCTTTTCATCCTTAAGAGAAGGCGACAGTAAAAGACAGGTCGTGGTGATAAATAATAAAGACAAATGTGTTATGTTATGTACTCAGGTTGAGAAAAGGCTGTTAGGCTCATACCTGCTCAATTATTACTGGACTAGAATGAAATATAAAATAAAAGTAGGGAAATTTAGAAGATTAATTTAAACAGAACAAGTCTTCAATTAAGTTTTTCTGGTCAGTTCAAATTCTGCTGGTATTCGAACATACAAACAATGCTGGGCAGGAAAAGACCCTTTGGTCCATCCAGCCTGTCCTACACAACTGCGATGCTTTGTGCATCACAATATATACACTCCCTATCTCACCCAAAAGCCAAGTAATCTTTTGGAGAAGCGAAAAAACAGATAAAAACCCAAGCCAATTGGGGAACAAAATCTGAAAAATTTCTCTCCAACCTCTTTAGGCGATCAAAGATGAAGAGACCACTCTGAACCTAATTAATATCATACAGTACCTACCTTTTGTACGAGGTGATCTCTGCCCCAGCCAGAAACAGGTCCAGTTCTCCCTTGAAGGAATTCAAACCAAAAATAATTTTTTGGAGAAGAAACAAGCTATTAGGCCCAACAAACCCAACCCTTGTTTATTCTTGTGTAGCAAGTTCATTTAATTTATTTTAACATGGTTTACACAGAAAAGCAGGTTCCCGAACAAACATGGTCCATATATTGAAGCGTGTCTCTGTGTGGGATATCCAAATTACAGCCTATGTACCATATTTGCCCTAAAAGCCCTAACAATTTGGCCTTAGCAACATAGTTCTATTTGCCTATATATTCTGTACTTGCTAGTTGGTCCTGTTTCGTGGACCTACAGGTTCTGAATGGGCTGTTCTTAGTGCAGTTGTTTACTTGATGGTTAAATCCTAAATCAGAACACTGCTAGTATCAGCAGCATGAGATAATCAATGGGAACACTGAATAAAACTTTACAAGTAGTCCGTAGGGACAAAATAGAAAAGGTAGTTTATGGGGCTCTATGGTATGCACACTGGCCCACAAAGACAAAAACCTTGGATGCTTCTGTGCACCATGTGGGAACAATTAATAGCTTGCTCTATTACTCATTCAATGGCCCAACCCAATAAGCCGGTATGATAAATGAGGTTTTTGCTTTACATTTTCCATCATTACCCACCCATAACTGATATTCCTTATTAAATATGAAACTCATAGTCAACCAACCCAACCTCCAGGGCTCTCTGTCAGCAAAAGGCATCTTACATAAGACAACACCCTGCATAAGAATAATCCAGATATTATAAAAGTAACATTTTCATCAAGTCCCAATTTGTTAGTATCATAGTAAGTACAGTACAGGAGGAGGCCATTCGACCCATTGTGCCTGTGCCAGCTCTTTGAAAGAGCTATCCGATTAGTCACATTCCCCTGTTCTTTCTCCATAACCCTGTAAATTTTTTCCCATCAAGTATTTGTCCAATTCCCTTTTTTGAAAGTTACTACTGAATCTGCTTCCACCACCCTCAGGCAATGCATTCCAGATCATTACAACTTGCTGTGTAAAAAAATGTTTCCTCATGTCGTCTCTGATCGCCTTTTGCTGATCACCTTAAATCTGTGTCCTCTGGAGAGGCGATCTTATTGAAACATATAAGATTGTGAAGGGGCTTGATCGGGTGGATGCGGTAAGGATGTTTCCAAGGATGGGTGAAACTAGAACTAGGGGGCATAATCTTAGAATAAGGGGCTGCTCTTTCAAAACTGAGATGAGGAGAAACTTCTTCACTCAGAGGGTAGTAGGTCTGTGGAATTTGCTGCCCCAGGAAGCTGTGGAAGCTACATCATTAAATAAATTTAAAACAGAAATCGACAGTTTCCTAGAAGTAAAGGGAATTAGGGGTTACGGGGAGCGGGCAGGAAATTGGACATGAATTTAAATTTGAGGTTAGGATCAGATCAGCCATGATCTTATTGAATGGCGGAGCAGGCTCGAGGGGCCGATTGGCCTACTCCTGCTCCTATTTCTTATGTTCTTACCGACCCTTCTGCCACTGGAAACAGTTTCTCCTTATTTACTCACCTATCAAATCTCCTCTTAACCTTCACTGCTCTACGGAGAACAACCCAAGCTTCTCTAGTCTCTCCACACAATCCTGGCACCATTCTAGTAAATCTCTTCTGCACCCTCTATAACGCCTTCACATCCTTCCTAAAATGTGGTGCCCAGAATTGAACACAATACTCCAGCTGAAGCCTAATCAGTGTTTTATACAGGTTTAGCATAACTTCCTTGCTTTTGTGCTCTATGCCTCTATTAATAAAACCGAGGGTCCCATTTTCTTTTTTAACAGCCTTCTCAACTTGTCTTGCCACCTTCAAAGATTTGTGTATGTGCGCTCCCAAGTCTCTCTGTTCCTGCATCACCTTTAAAATTGTACCATTTGATTTATATTGCCTCTCCTCATTCTTCTTACCAAAATGCATCACTTCACACTTCTCTGCGTTAAATTTCATCTACCATGTGTCTGCCCATTTCACCAATCTGACACTATCCTCCACATTGTTTACTACATTTCTGAGTTTTGTGTCATTGGCAAACTTTGAAATTATACCCTCCATACCCAAGTCCAGGTCATTAATATATGTCAGAGCAGTGGTCCTAGTACTGGTCACTGGGGAACACCACTGTATACTTCCCATCAGTCTGAAAAACAATCATTCACCACTACTCTCTGCTTTCTGTCCCCGAGACAATTTTGTATCCACGCTGCCACTGTCCTTTTAATCCCATGGGCTATAATTTTGCTAACAAGTCTATTATGTGGTACTTTATCAAATGCCTTTTGAAAGTCCATATACACAACATCAAACTGCACTACCCTCATCAACCCTCTCCGTTACTTCATCAAAGAACTCAATCAAGTTACTCAAACATGATTTTCCTTTAACAAATCCGCACTGACTTTCATTTATTAGCCCATACTTTTCCAAGTGCCAATTAATTTGTCCTGGATTACTGTCTCTAAAAGTTTCCCCACAACCGATGTCAGACTGACTGGCCTGTAATTACTAGTTTACCCCCTCCCCTTTTTCGAACAGGGGTGTAACTTTTGCAATCCTCCAGTCCTCTGGCACCGTCCCCATATCTAAGTAGGATTGGAAAATTGTGGCCAGAGCTGCCGCAATTTCCACCCTTACTTCCCTCAGTAGCCTAGGATGCATCCCATCTGGACCGGGTGACATTTCTATTTCTAGTTCTGCCAATCTTTTAAGTACGTTCTCTTTATTTTTATCCCATGCAATATCGCTACTCCCTTCTCCTTTACTGCTACAATGGCAGCATCCCCTTCTCTAGTGAAGACGGATGCGAAGTATTCATTTAGTACCTCAGCCATGCCCTCTGCCTCCACAAGAAGATCTCCTTTTTTTCCCCGAATCGGACCCACGCTTCCTTTGACTACCCTTTGACTATTTATATGTTTATATATATCTTAGTCAATCATACCATAGAGGCATAATCATTTTGTTAAATACAATTCTGGCTGTAAATCATCATTAGATTTGTCCAATTGCATATAACCAAATTTAACGGTATATCAGTAATCTGCAGGAGAAATACAAGGTGAAGTATTTTATTGGAAACTTGGTAAGAAATCACCTGTTCTAAAAACAAAATGGGTTTGGTTGAATGCTCAGTCATACTTCAAACTAGACTGAGATGAAAAGAAAACCTTGAATGTTTTAAATCTCAAATAAAAGCAGAAAATATTGGCAATGCACAGCAGGTCAGGCAGCATCTGTTGGATTAATGATTGAGGAAGGACCCTTCATCCGAACTCTAATGTTTTTTTTGATGGAATGTTAATCTATCTTTCTGTTTCAGATATTGGCTGACTTGCAATATATTTGTAGCATTTTATTTGAAAAAAAAGACTGATATTCTTATTGGAGAGTTAGCAAAATGTTTGTTTTATTTCACTTGTGTAATGGGCTGATGTGTACCTGATGTGACCATTGTTAAACCCAGCGATGAACAACATGACAAAGCGAGCAATCACTGACTGCAACCATTCTGTTCTCCGTAGATTTGGTTCCTGAATTCCAGCCAGATCCATAAAAATGATTAGATTATGGGTGACATGACGAAAATGGAATTCCTAGGGCCATGGGGTGGTAGTGTAGTTTGGGACAAAAGGCAGCAAACTGATGGCTAAGAAGCAAAATTGGGCAAGGGTTGTTTGATGATTGGCATTGAGGTGGGTGGCAGGAGGAACAATCATAGCTGTAACCTGAACCTAACTAATAGCGATTGAACCCACAACAAATAGAGCAATGGAGTGTCTTTACTGCTTGCTGAATATGACGTTCCTGCAGGACACCACACTTTAACAACCTTAAATTTACCTCAAATAAACTTCTGCAGCCTTGTCACCACTGCAAAGCAACCAGTGGTACACAAGCAGTAGCCTGCACACACGAAATCCACACTCTAGTTATATTTGCAATTTCAATGGTGGGAACTAAAAGGTTAAGAAGACCTATGACTATCTATACATTCCTTTAGGATCTGTTGAGTGTGAGCTATTTGTTCTCTGTTTAAACAAACAGCTGCTAAACCTGGGCTCAGAAAAGAGCAGGGGTTGCATCTGTCACTATTTGTAAAGCCACTACTAAGCACAAAATGGAAGTGGATGTGCATCAATCATGGTTTGGGTCACCATTATTTAGAATAAGAGCTTACAGAATTGTTAGTAAACCAACTGTGATTGTCATTTTCATACACGAATGTTTAAAGTTCAGTAACGCACAATCACAAGATAATAAAATGTTATAATGATTCAGAGGTTTATGTAATGTCCATGTGTGGGCTATCTGAAGTACCTTGGGATTCATGTTTAATATAAGTCATAGGGAAAACATGAGTTCACTCGATTCAATGTTGTGAACACATCATTAACATTTTCATCTATTTAGTTTTGCTATTGGAAAAATGTCATAAAACTCAATTTAGGAAATAAAAAAAAACTTCTTGGAAATCAGGCTTGGTTAAGCAGCCAGACTAAATTATACTTCTATTTCAATGCATGTCAATTTTGCAACTCCATAAATAAAGAAGTTCAGTTAAATGTTTAAACAGTGAATGTCATGATCAGTTTAAAAATCAGATACACAATATTGCTGTTAACTTTTTAGCTTTCTTGGTTTATTTCTATAGCTTTAAGAAACAAAGTTTTAACCATTTAATGCTACTGACAGCACAACTGAATTTAAAGGTGCCTTTACATTGTTGCTTGTTTATTTTTGCAGTGGGATAAGGAAGGTGGTTTTGGCACAAATGTGAGAAGCGTTCTTCTATCATCTGAACTAAACAAATGACAATGTAAAATGTAAACAAATTGAATTAACATTTACAGTTGAAACTGAAGCACTTCTTTGTTAACGACTGTTATACAGTTGTGTACTTTGTCTCTCCCCCCTTTGCCACATCTCATCTAACTCAGTACTCATGATTGTGGCATTAGTATTCACTCTTTAATTATTTTTTCTGAATATTTTGCTTAGAAACATCAAAATATCAGAGATCAAAATTAATTTTTTTTGTCACTTTTTTTTCAAAGAGTTATTGATGATCACCATCAGTCAATAGGGGATGATAGCTTCTTTGCGGCTTTATTTTTTTTATTCGTTCATGGGATCTGGGCGTCGCTGGCGAGGCCAGCATTTATTGCCCATCCCTAATTGCCCTTGAGAAGGTGGTGGTGAGCCGCCTTCTTGAACCGCTGCAGTCCGTGTGGTGAAGGTTCTCCCACAGTGCTGTTAGGAAGGGAGTTCCAGGATTTTAACCCAGCGACGATGAAGGAACGGCGATATATTTCCAAGTCGGGATGGTGTGTGACTTGGAGAGGAACGTGCAGATGGCGTTGTTCCCATGCGCCTGCTGCCCTTGTCCTTCTGGGTGGTAGAGGTCGCGGGTTTGGGAGGTGTTGTCGAAGAAGCCTTGGCGAGTTGCTGCAGTGCATCCTGTGGATGGTACACACTGCAGCCACTGTGCGCCGGTGGTGAAGGGAGTGAATGTTTAGGGTGGTGATGGGGTGCCAATCAAGCAGGCTGCTTTGTCCTGGTTGGTGTCGAGCTTCTTGAGTATTGTTGGAGCTGCAATCATCCAGGTAAGTGGAGAGTATTCCATCACACTCCTGACTTGTGCCTTGTAGATGGTGGAAAGGCTTTGGGAAGTCAGGAGGTGAGTCACTCGCCGCAGAATACCCAGCCTCTGACCTACTTTTGTAGCCACAGTATTTATATGGCTGGTTCAGTTAAGTTTATGTGCCAGCTTGACTTAATTGGTAACACCCTTACCTCAGAGTCAAAGGGAGTCAAATTCAACTTTGGCAGGGACACAAAGTGGTTGTCTTTCCATTTGGAAAGGAAAATCAGGCGAGGTATATAATGGGCGGCTGATCTGCTGCCACTGGCTTTGCGCCCCACCGAAGTTGAAGTTCACCCCCCCAAAGGTTGTGGGTTTAATCCCCACTCAAAGATTTGAGCAGAAAATCTCAGCTGACAATTCAGTGCAGCACTGAGGATGTACTGCAGTGTTGAAATTGTCATCTTTTGGATGAGATGTTCAACCACGTTCCTATCCACCTGTTCAGTTGGGCGTAAAAGATCCCTTGGCAGGTGACTTCTCCTGGTATTCTGGTCAAATTCCTCCCTCAACCAACACACCAACGAAAACAGATTAACTGGTCATCTCATTTGCTGTTTGCGGGACCTTGCTGTGTGCATTGCTATTGCACTGCTACCTTCATCCTCACACCAGGGACTGCAATGCAACAGTAATTAATTGGTTGTCAAGTGCTTTCTGATGTCCTGAGGACACGATGAA
Organism: Heptranchias perlo; assembly: GCF_035084215.1. NCBI lineage: Eukaryota > Metazoa > Chordata > Chondrichthyes > Hexanchiformes > Hexanchidae > Heptranchias > Heptranchias perlo. Next base: position 53,558,989 of record NC_090333.1, read on the forward strand.
CCGCTATAGAAGTGCAAGCTCTTTTTTTAATGGAGCAGCTTCAGCCCAGACATCCAGCAAAAAAGAATGAACTTTCTCTGGGTCTAATTCTGCCACTACCACGACCACCACCCATATCTCCAGGATTGGACAATCCTGTGAAGTGTTTGCACTATGGGTAAGTCACAAATGATGCATGGGTCACAGAGGTTGTGTCCAGGAGTTATGTGCTCGACTTCAAAGGGTCATACTTAGTTACTTGGAATAAGCAGGGCTTATTGTTCTTTTAAGAGCTGAGAAGTCTGTTATACTCTGATCCATCTGAGGAGGAGGCTTGGAGAGGTGCACATTTTATAGCTCCTGAAAGCTTAGGATGGTTCAGAGTCACCTGTTGACTTCAGGAATCTGACTCGCTCTCTATACTGGGTATGCATGGGGCAATAATTCTTTCACACGCAGAATTCATTATATTCTGGGAAAACTATGCTGTTTTAATTTCTTTCTAATCTATGCTAATTGCATTTCTGTGGTATGCCCTGCCCTTCTTAATCACACTTTCTCCATGACTCCGATTTGCTTATGGAAAGTCAGCAAAATATGCTACAGCCCACATCAAACAGCATTACCTGACAACACTTGCCCTGGTTTTCCATTTAATGCAACAGATCCGCAATCCTTGGAACTTTCCGTTCATGTGTGGTTGTCTGGGCATGCTGGTTACACAGAAGAAATGAATGATGTGAAATGTTCAAGATAAATGCAAGCTTATGGACAAACCAAAAGTTGTGCTTAAATTTTTTTTTATTATTCGTTCACGGGATGTGGGCGTCGCTGGCAAGGCCGGCATTTATTGCCCATCCCTAATTGCCCTCGAGAAGGTGGTGGTGAGCCGCCTTCTTGAAACGCTGCAGTCCGTGTGGTGACGGTTCTCCCACAGTGCTGTTAGGAAGGGAGTTCCAGGATTTTGACCCAGCGACAATGAAGGAACGGCGATATATTTCCAAGTCGGGATGGTGTGTGACTTGGAGGGGAACGTGCAGGTGGTGTTGTTCCCATGCGTCTGCTGCTCTTGTCCTTCTAGGTGGTAGAGGTCGCGGGTTTGGGAGGTGCTGTCGAAGAAGCCTTGGCGAGTTGCTGCAGTGCATCCTGTGGATGGTGCACACTGCAGCCACAGTGCGCCGGTGGTGAAGGGAGTGAATGTTTAGGGTGGTGGATGGGGTGCCAATCAAGCGGGCTGCTTTATCTTGGATGGTGTCGAGCTTCTTGAGTGTTGTTGGAGCTGCACTCATCCAGGCAAGTGGAGAGTATTCCATCACACTCCTGACTTGTGCCTTGTAGATGGTGGAAAGGCTTTGGGGAGTCAGGAGGTGAGTCACTCGCCACAGAATACCCAGCCTCTGACCTGCTCTCGTAGCCACAGTATTTATATGGCTGGTCCAGTTAAGTTTCTGGTCAATGGTGACCCCCAGGATGTTGATGGTGGGGGATTCGGCGATGGTAATGCCGTTGAATGTCAAGGGGAGGTGGTTAGACTCTCTCTTGTTGGAGATGGTCATTGCCTGGCACTTATCTGGCGTGAATGTTACTTGCCACTTATGAGCCCAAGCCTGGATGTTGTCCAGGTCTTGCTGCATGCAGGCTCGGACTGCTTCATTATCTGAGGGGTTGCGAATGGAACTGAACACTGTGCAGTCATCAGCGAACATCCCCATTTCTGACCTTATGATGGAGGGAAGGTCATTGATGAAGCAGCTGAAGATGGTTGGGCCGAGGACACTGCCCTGAGGAACTCCTGCAGCAATGCCCTGGGGCTGAGATGATTGGCCTCCAACAACCACTACCATCTTCCTTTGTGCTGGGGATGACTCCAGCCACTGGAGAGTTTTCCCCCTGATTCCCATTGACTTCAATTTTACTAGGGCTCCTTGGTGCCACACTCGGTCAAATGCTGCCTTGATGTCAAGGGCAGTCACTCTCACCTCGCCTCTGGAATTCAGCTCTTTTGTCCATGTTTGGACCAAGGCTGTAATGAGGCCTGGAGCCGAGTGGTCCTGGCAGAACCCAAACTGAGCATTGGTGAGCAGGTTATTGGTGAGTAAGTGCCGCTTCATAGCACTGTCGACGACACCTTCCATCACTTTGCTGATGATTGAGATTAGACTGATGGGGCGGTAATTGGCCGGATTGGATTTGTCCTGCTTTTTGTGGACAGGACAGACCTGGGCAATTTTCCACATTGTCGGGTAGATGCCAGTGTTGTAGCTGTACTGGAACAGCTTGGCTAGAGGGGCAGCTAGTTCTGGAGCACAAGTCTTCAGCACTACAGCTGGGATGTTGTCGGGGCCCATAGCCTTTGCTGTATCCAGTGCACTCAGCCGTTTCTTGATATCACGTGGAGTGAATCGAATTGGCCGAAGACTGGCTTCTGTGATGGTGGGGATATCGGGAGGAGACCGAGATGGATCATCCACTCGGCACTTCTGGCTGAAGATGGTTGCAAACGCTTCAGCCTTGTCTTTTGCACTCACGTGCTGGACTCCACCATCATTGAGAATGGGGATGTTTGCAGAGCCTCCTCCTCCCGTTAGTTGTTTAATTGTCCACCACCATTCACGACTGGATGTGGCAGGACTGCAGAGCTTTGATCTGATCCGTTGGTTGTGGAATCGCTTAGCTCTGTCTATAGCATGTTGCTTCCGCTGTTTAGCATGCATGTAGTCCTGAGTTGTAGCTTCACCAGGTTGGAACCTCATTTTTAGGTACGCCTGGTGCTGCTCCTGGCATGCTCGTCTACACTCCTCATTGAACCAGGGTTGATCCCCTGGCTTGTTGGTAATGGTAGAGTGAGGAATATGCCGGGCCATGTGGTTACAGATTGTGGTGGAATACAATTCTGCTGCTGCTGATGGCCCACAGCGCCTCATGGATGCCCAGTTTTGAGCTGCTAGATCTGTTCTGAATCTATCCCATTTAGCACGGTGGTAGTGCCACGCGACAGATTGGATGGTGTCCTCAGTGCGAAGACGGGACTTCGTCTCCACGAGGACTGTGCGATGGTCACTCCTACCAATACTGTCATGGACAGCTGCATTTGCGACAGGTAGATTGGTGAGGACGAGGTCAAGTAAGTTTTTCCCTCGTGTTGGTTCGCTCACCACCTGCCGCAGGCCCAGTCTGGCAGCTCTGTCCTTCAGGACTCGGCCAGCTCGGTCAGTAGTGGTGCTACCGAGCCGCTCTTGGTGATGGACGTTGAAGTCCCCCACCCAGAGTACATTTTGTGCCCTTGCTACCCTCAGTGCTTCCTCCAAGTGGTGCTCAACATGGAGGAGGACTGATTCATCAGCTGAGGGAGGACGGTAGGTGGTAATCAGCAGGAGGTTTCCTTGCCCATGTTTGACCTGATGCCATGAGATTTCATGGGGTCCAGAGTCAATGTTGAGGACGCCCAGGGCCACTCCCTCCTGACTGTATATCACTGTACCGCCACCTCTGGTGGGTCTGTCCTGCCAGTGGGACAGGACATACCCAGGGATGGTGATGGAAGAGTCTGGGACGTTGGCTGAAAGATATGATTCTGTGAGTATGGCTATGTCAGGCTGTTGCTTGACTCGTCTGTGGGACAGCTCTCCCAATTTTGGCACAAGTCCCCAGATGTTAGTAAGGAGGACCTTGCAGGGTCGACTGGGCTTGGTGTTTTGCCGTTGTCGTGTCCGGTGCCTAGTGGTCCGATGCCGGGTGGTCCGTCCGGTTTTACTCTTATTATGACTTTTCGTAGCGAGGTTTTACAACTGAGTGGCTTGCTCGGCCATTTCAGAGGGCAATTAAGAATCAACCACATTGCTGTGGGTCTGGAGTCACATATAGGCCAGACCGGGTAAGGACGGCAGGCTTCCTTCCCTAAAGGACATTAGTGAACCAGATGGGTTTTTACGACAATCCGGTAGTTTCATGGCCATCATTACTGATACTAGTATTTTAATTCCAGATTTTTATTTAATTGAATTTAATTAATTAATTGAATTTAAATTCGCCAGCTGCCGTGGCGGGATTTGAACTTATGACTCTGGATTTTTAGTCCAGGCCTCTGGATTACTAGCCCAGTAACATAACCACTATGCTACCGTACCCCTGTGTACATCACTTTTATATATTTGCTCTGAAAAACCATTGAAGTAAAAGTTTGTACTTATGGGGTTATATTGTAGGCTAATGACTTCGCTGAGAAACTTTGACTAAAATTCATCAATCTTTGAACGTGTTCTTGGAACATAGGAGCAGGAGTAGGCCATTTAGCCCCTCGAGCCTATTCCACCATTCAGTGAGATCATGGCTGATCTGTGACCTAACTCCATATACCTGCCTTAGCCCCATATCCCTCAATACCTCTGGTTAACAATTGAGCTAACATCAACTGCCGTTCATGGAAGAGAGTTCCAAACTTCTACCACCCTTTGCGTGTAGAAGTGTCTCCTAACTTCACCCCTGAAAGTCCTGGCTCTAATTTTTAGGCTGTGTCCTGTAGTCCTAGACTCCCCAACCAACGGAAAGAGTTTCTCTCTATCTATCCTATCAGTTCCCCTTAATATCTTGAAAACTTCGGTCAAATCACTCCTATTCTTCTAAATTCCAGGGAATACAACCCATGTTTGTGTAATCTGTCCTCTTTCTAGGCCTAGTGGTAGAATAATTCTAGCAGTTGCTCCAGTGCTGCCACTCATGGCTTATTGTATCATGACCATTATTTCATGGCTTTGCTGGTTTCATTTGGTATTTTGTTGCCTAGTTATTTCTTATGTTTCTATTGAAATGAAAATTCTCATCCTTGTTTTCACAGTGCTCTGAGCTGCTTTCCCTTCCTCTCCCCCGCCCCCCCCCCCGCACCTCACCAAATTGGCCAATAGCCACAAGCCAAAGAGAGAGACCTTAACCCAGTTTGTGCATAGTATTGAACCTAAGGTTTACTATTAGTATTTCTCCTTCAGTTTATAGAAAACTTCATTGTAACTGGTCATTCAACTCATAGCTGTTTGTGGGACCTTGCTGTGTGCAGATTGGTTGCTGTGTTTGCCTATAAAACAACACTAACTAAGTTTCAAAAGTAATGAATTGACTGTGAAGAGCTTTGAGACATCCTACGTACATAAAAGGAGTTATGTAAATGTAAGTCCTTTCCTTTTTTTTGTCAAAGTAATCCAGATCCAGGCATAGTGGGGGTGAAATTCAACTTCAGAAGGGGCACAAAACTGGCAGTAGCGGATCAGCTGTACATTATGCAACCCTCTCCACAATTTTCCTTTCCATTGACTGCTCTAGTAGCCACAGCATTTTTGTGGCTGGTCCAGTTGAGTTTCTGGTCAGGATATTGATGGTGGAGGAGTCGGCGATGGTAATGCCATTGAATGTCAAGTGGTGGTGGTTCGGTTCTCTCATTGGAGATGGCCATTGCCTGTGCGGTGCTGATGTTACTTGCCACTTATCAGTCTAAGCCTGGATGTTATCCAGGTCTTTCTGTATGATCTACTTATTAATAGGGTTGGAAAGAAAAAGGAGAGAAGCAACAGATACTGGGAACTATCAATGCCAGAGCAAAATTGAAGTGCTACCGATGCGTGGCAAAATGGTGAAATACTTTACCGTGAGAAAGCTCCACTCTGTGTAAAGTTTCGGGAATAGCGTATAGGTTCAATATTCAGATTAAAAAAAAGGGAGTATCAACAAACAGGTTTTTTTTATGAAAAGGGTGGCACAGGCAGTGATAACTTTTAAAGGTAAATACTGATGAGGGAGGCCATTCAACTTCATCTACCTCATCATTCCATAGAAACCTATGAACCATCATCACATCTAAATTGTCTCTTGAATGACTCCAGAGTTTCAGCCTTCACTATTTTACTCAGAGGACCATTCCAGGTATTGCTCAAACTTTACATTAAGAAGTGCTTCCTGACATTAGTCATGAACTTCCCTTTTACCTGTTCGCAACTATGTCGCCTCATCATGCAGTGGCGATTTAACTTGAAATGATCTTCAAGTTGACCTTTTCTATTCCACTTAGAATCTTATATCTGTATAGATTCCTTCTCAATCATGTCCTTTCAAGGCTGAAAAGTCCAAGTTTGTCCAACCTTTGTCATTGAGGCTGAAAATCCATAAGCTTTCTGGCGCACTCTTGCTGTAACTTTGACAGAGGTGTGCTGGAAGGGTTAGAATTTAGGCCTGGATCCAGAAATGCCAATTCCCCCTGAGAGGAAATTTCCATTTGGCCTTTGTTAAGGGCATGGCTTCTGTCTGCCCCATACCAGACAAGCAACATAAGATGGGGGACAGGGACTCCAAACGTCAGGAGGTCCTGCATCTCCAAAACTCAGAAGGACCCAGCATAGGATTGGTGGTGGTGCAGGTATACTGACTCACTAACCAGTGAAAGTGGGCCCCACCCGGGGTTAAGACTGGCATTGTGGAGCCCCAAAGAAAAGGAGGACAATTGTTTAAACAATATTTAAATGCAACCCTGTACTAAAGGGAGCTGCTAGAGGTACAGTAAAATTATCTCCAGAAGAGGGGATCTGGCACCCCCTGAACCAGCAAACTCCGCCACACTTTCCAGCCTGTGGTGCAAGGTGGGCCCCCTAGATGCTTCTCTAGTAGCGTAGGTGCTCACCAGTTGTTTAAAATTGAAGGAACTCCCCTGACCCTGCGTACTTCAACATTTTCAATGTTGTAGGCCTCTGGCAAGGGCAAGGGCAAGGGGTCGTGTCCCCAGCAGATTCTCAGACCCATTAAGTTTAATTGGAGAATCTCCAATGAATGATGGCATAGTACTAGTGATTCTCCAGGAAGTAACCATATTAAATACATTTATTCATCAATAGTTATGGTTCTATTTGCATCCTTAGATGATCTCATTTCTTCTTTGATAACCTTCATCCAGTTATAATAATGGAAGAATTCTCTCTCTCGCTCTCTATTCTCTATTTTAGCAATACTGCTGTGGTCATTGTTCCTCTGAACTTTCCTCTCTTGTTGCTCCTTAGGTGCAAGTATATTATCCAACACACTCTTGCTCTTCCTTGCATCCTCAGTGCTTTGAAATCCAGGCTCATTGCACTCTTCTAACAGATTCTTTACCAGAACCTCAAAACACTGGACCTCCTCCCCTCTTGCAATCATCCCTTCCTCTTGGTTAGTCTACCCTTCTTCCTTAAAGCCCAAGCTTGGTGTCACCTAACCACTATTTTTTGATTTACATAATTTTATCTTCTACTCTTTTCAATCTTCCGACAGTATTGGCCTTGACCCTTCACTAAAGTGCCTTAGTAAAATAAAAGAGTTGTAAAATGTTAGTGTAGGAACATAGATCTTGAAGTTATGTCATGGGATGCTTTCAATGGGTTAAACAACTGGTGAGCACTTACGCTACTGGAGATGCATCTAGGGGGCCCACCTATTAAAATAACAGAGAGAGGAATTTTAGATAAAAGGGTTATGTGTTCATGCACTAATATTCCACAACATCATGTCATGGTCATATTTTAAAAATGACAATTGTTGAAATCAGAATAATAAGGAATGCCAGCTTGACTTCTGTGTTGCTACTGTTGAGCTCCTCACTGTGTAGGTGAGTTGTGACAGATGATGTTAATCACTTGTTCAGGCTATTTAGAGATGCACAGATGGATCAAGAAAGCATTTCAGGAGCATGTTCTCATTGGCCTCAATAAAAAAAAGACTCAAATAAATTTCAACAAACTTTCTAAAATTTCGAAGGGTAACAAACTTAATTAAGTAGCTTACAGTTTCGAACATTAAACTCACTGACACTGAGAGGCCCTTGGACTAGGATGTGGATCAGGATGGTTCCAGAAAACTTTCTAATCATTTTTTTAACATCTAAATTTCCTTTACTAACCTTTAGAAGAATATTTTACTGGAACTAAAATGTGTTTTTCTGCAAGCAAGTTCCCCCCTTATAACAAACACTCAACTCTGTCCCTTTGCCTTGCTCTTTTGTAATAATTGAAAACTTTCTGGTTTGAACATGAAATGTGAGCTACCACATATGCATGTGTCTGGGCATTGGGTGAGGACATGATTGGACTTTGCAATGTTGTGATGCCCCTTTGACTACTTGAGTGAGGAGCCTACATCTTCAGGAGAGGGAGACAATCGGCGAGAAAGAAAGGTACAATTTCTGATTGTAATCACACTTGTTATTTTAAAAATCAACTTTTGACATGGGGTTTTCTACCTTTTAAGAATGAAGATTCCTAAAGCAGCGCTACAGAGCACGTTCAATCAATGGGTGCTTTGAATAGTAGCAAAATAGGTCTAAACATCATTTATCAGTGGGTTTAAGTCTTTCCCATGGATCAGGCCACCACAGTCAGTGTTTAAAGCATTTGTAAACAATTTTACAACACCAAGTTATAGTCCAACGATTTTATTTGAAATTTACAAGCTTTCGGAGGCTTCCTCCTTCCTCAGGTAAATGCGAAGGATTCGAAAATGTCATTTCCATACCGTTCACCTGACGAAGGAGGAAGCCTCCGAAAGCTTGTAAATTTCAAATAAAATCGTTGGACTATAACTTGGTGTTGTGAACTTGTTTACAATTGTCAACCCCAGTCCATCACCGGCATCTCCACATCAGTGTTTAAAGCAGCTCTAGAATGTAGGAACCATCACTCTGCACCTGACCTGTGCTATACCTGACCTGGCAGTGTTGATCATTGATAATGAACATTCTCCAACATTGACATCCCTCACCCTTAAATAAATAACTGAACACATTTGAATTCCTCTTTTCATATTGGTTAATATGTGCAATGGGTTTGCAAAACATTTTCTGTAACTGGAAAGGAAAAGATGATGTCGAGATTAACCTCCCAGCCCATATAACTACGACTGGAAAAAAAAGAAACAATAACTTGTTTACATTCTTGCTGCAGCTAACATCAGGGTCAGAAACTAAATCAGCTTCTTCAGATTCCTACCTTTTCTTATCTGCATCATTTGTTTTACCTTCTGGACATTTATTTGTGCTTTATCACTCTGGAATGTTCAGTTGGTCTGCTGTCAGCAAGATTTTGCTCGTGTTGCACTTTTGCTGGCCGCCTCTCAGATAGTTTGGCGCAGTCATGGGTGGTCTGGTAGGGCTGCCTTCAGGGCTGGAGAATGAGGGGCAACAGCAAGGAAGACACCAGAGAGCAGGAGCAGCTGCCAGAAGAAGGAGGAGAAGCAGGGTACTGCGCAGGAGGCCATAACCACAGCGTGTATTCAGGGAGCACTTCTCTTACATTAATATTACTCAGGAGCAATCACTACCTTCACTTCACCCAGGAGGCTATCACTGAGCTACGTCACCTCCTGCAGCCACAACTCCAGCCTCGAACCAGGGCATGGACAGCACTGCCTGTGGCAGTCAAGGTCACCGTGGCCCTAAACTTTTATGCCCTGGGTTCCTTTCAGGCTGCAACAGGTGACATTAGCGACATCTCCCAGTTTATATTACATTGATGTATCAGGGAGGTCACCAAGGCTCTCTACATCAGGAAAAACACCTACATCTCCTTCCTTATGGACAAAGCGATGCAGGACAAGGGAGCACTATGCTTCGCCCACATTGCAGGCTTCCCCAAGGTGCAAGGTGCCATTGACTCCACAAATATTGCTTTACATGCTCCCTATCACCAGCCTGGTATCTTTATCAGATATAAGGGATTCCACTCCCTCAACGTACAGCTAGTTTGCGACCACAGGCAGTGCATCATACAGGTCTGTGCCCGCTATCCTGGCAGCAGTCATGACTCTTTCATCCTGTGCCAGTCCTCAGTGCTGCCTTTATTCCAACCAGGCTGGCAAGTTCCAGGCTGGCTATTGGGTGACAAGCGATATCCCCATAGGACATGGCTCATCACACCTGTCAGGAACCCGTACACAGCTGCAGAGCTGGCTCACAACGAGAGCCATGCCACCACCAAAAATATAATCAAGCAAACAATCGACATGCTCCATCAATGCTTCCACTGCCTGGACGAGCTTTGAGTTACACCCTTGAGCACGTATCCAGATTTGTGGTCGTCTGCTGCATGCTGCACAACTTCGCCATCATGAGGGACCAGCCCTTACCACCCCCTGATCCTTGCGGTACCGAACTAGTTACAACCTGCCAACCCGAAAATGACCTACTTATTCTTACTCTCTGCTTTCTGTTCGTTAACCAGTCCTCAATCCATGCTAATATATTACCCCCAATCCCACAAGCCCTAATCTTGTGTAACAACCTCTTGCGTGGTACCTTATCGAATGCCTTTTGAAAATCCAAATATACAACATCCACTGGTTCCCCCTTATCTACCCTGCTAGTTACACCCTCAAAAACTTCTAATAGATTTTGTCAAACACGATTTCCCTTTCATAAAACCATGTTGACTCTGCCTAATCATATTATGATTTTCTAAGTGCCCTATTATCACGTCCTTAATAATAAATTTTAGCATTTTCACTACAACTGATGTCAAGTTAACTTGCCTATATTTTCCTGTTTTCTCACTCCCTCCTTTCTTGAATAGCGGTGTTACATTTGCTACCTTTCAATTCACTGGGACCGTTCTAGAATCGAGGGAATTCTGGAAGATCACAACCAATGCATCCACTATCTCTGCAGCCACCTCTTTTAAAACCCTAGGATGTAGGCTATCAGGTCTAGCGGATTTGTTGGCTTTTAGTCCTATTAATTTCTCCAATACTTTTTCTTTACCAATATTAATTACGTTAAGTTCCTCCCTCTAATTACACCCTTGGTTCCCCATTATTTCCGATATATTTTTTGTGACTTCTACTGTGAAGATAAATACAAAATATTTCCTTTTTCCCCATTATAATTTCTCCTGTCTCAGCCTCTAAGGGACCCATGTTTACTTTCGCTAGGCACCGGACACGACAAAGGCAAACCAAGCCCAGTCGACCCTGCAAAGTCCTCCTCACTAACATCTGGGAACTTGTGCCAAAATTGGGAGAGCTGTCCCACGGACTACTCAAGCAACAGCCTGACATAGCCATACTCACAGAATCATACCTTTCAGCCAACGTCCCAGACTCTTCCATCACCATCCCTGGGTATGTCCTGTCCCACCGGCAGGACAGACCCACCAGAGGTGGCGGTACAGTGATATAATGCCAGGAGGGAGTGGTCCTGGGAGTCCTCAACATTGACTCCAGACCCCCTGAAATCTCATTGCATCAGGTCAAACATGGGCAAGGAAACCTCCTGCTGATTACCAACTATCGCCCACCCTCAGCTGATGAATCAGTCCTCCTCCATGTTGAGCACCACTTGGAGGAAGCACCGATGGTAGCAAGGGCACAGAATATACTCTGGGTGGGGGACTTCAATGTCCATCACCAAGGGTGGCTCGGTAGCACCACTACTGACCAAGCTGGCCGAGTCCTGAAGGACATAACTGCCAGACCGGGCCTGCGGCAGGTGGTGAGCGAACCAACACAAAGGAAAAACCTACTTGACCTCGTCCTCACCAATCTACCTGTTGCAGATGCATCTGTCCA